>NW_024833126.1:0-1321 GCF_019175285.1 Sceloporus undulatus
TCAATGTCCCAAATGCTATTATCAGTTTTGTAGCTATTATTACAGAAAGACGTAGAGTGCAAACTCCTCAAGTACCTTTATTTTCTGGAGTGAGATGGGCTTTTCCAACTGACTGACTGTGATGATCTCCGGTGGTCCAAGCAGCCAAACTGCGACCCTGTAGTAATAATAATAATAATAATAATAATAATAATAATAATGCTTTTATACCCCTCTCTTTAACCAAAAGGCTATCAGAGAGGATTACAAATTGTTAATTAGACATTTAGACATTATGGCTCTTAGCCCAACAGACCCTTAACTTCCTTAAATCTCTCTGCCATCATCCAGTGAATTATAAAAGGGTTTCCCTTAACCTTCACTGGGACCAGTTAAGGAAACTTATTTCTACTTCTTTACTGATCTTCCCAAGCATCAAGCAATCCAAGACATGTGTAAAAGGAGCATCGAGTAGTAGATACTCCAAGGAGATATTCATTATAGATAATGAAATATAACTAAAATATAAGTCATACAAGAAATTTATAATCTTGCAGGTACAATATTTGTAAGTATATAATATTCAATTCATACAAGCTATTAAACAAATAAATAAACCTGTGTCCAATTCTGAGCCTAACTTCCAAGATCCGCTCTTTAACTCTCTCTCTCTCTCTCCAACCGACACAATTCCCCCAACTGTCTCTTGGTCTCTCAGGCCTTATATCTCCTTCTCACGGAAGCTTCCAGAAGAACCTTCTTCTTGCTCTCTGATTGGTCAAGAGAGCCTTCCGTAGCAGTGATGTCATTCTGTGTGGGATGTGGGAAAGACTGGGCTTCCAGCCAATGGCAGCCCTCAGAGTCTCCTCAGGAGGACTTCTTCTGTTCCTAAAAGAGCATTGAACCCATGGCTTTGAGACAGGGCTGGTCCTCCATTTTGATGCGGAGAGGCTCCTGGTTTGGAGCCATCATGAAAGGAAGCCATTCCTAATGACTGAATACTGTAGTGGTCTTTCTCTTTGTATTTCCACAGGGAAGGGAAGAGGGCCCTGGAGTGTTCTCTGCCTTTTGTGGCAAAAGAACTTGACCAAACAGACTGGAAGTCAAATACATAAATAATAAAACTTGGATGATTGGGAGAGACTGCCATAGACTTATATCAGTTTAGTAAAGCAGATTGTCAGGACCTACATGGAAAACCTTTCATGTGCTAAAAAGTCTCACACAAGAAATCTAGATCACCAGATTGTAGCCTTTTCTTTTCCCTCTCACTTAGGGTTGCCATCCTCGAGGACCTCCAAACCGGGAAAAATGTAGGACAAGGTTTTAAAATGTAGGACCT
>NW_024833127.1:0-1321 GCF_019175285.1 Sceloporus undulatus
TCCCCCCCTTTTTTTCACTTGAATGAAATAAAAACCCTATTCAGAAATACAATTACAATCCTCCCTCCTCCTCCCATCCCTTCAGCACACTGTGAGGCTTCTCTGTGCATGCAAAAGCCTTTCAAGGGGTGATTAATATGCAAAGACAGGCTGCTTTTTCGGAGCATGTGAAAAACCATCAGCAAGCATGCCTTTTCATTTCATTTCATTTCATTATTTAATTTTTTAAAAGACACTCAGAGGTTTCTTTTATGATTTCCACTCCTCCTTTTCAAGCACAAGATCATTCAGTGACACGCAAACATTGGAACCAATTTGCCAATATTTTGTCAACAAATCCAAATTAGCTTATCGCATTGCGTCTCTTAAAAAAACGCCCAACAATGCAAACATCGCTGTCATAGCTAATCCTCACAAACAAACAAACAAGAAGGAATCCATAACACATCTGAAAACTCCAAGAAAATGAATTTAAACATTAAATAGACAATCGTTGAAAATTTTCATTTTTGTCTTTCTTCTCGTCGTCTTTTCAAGACTGAGTCATCCAAGCGTCTAGGCCAACCATGTTCCCTTAGTTCTAAGAATTTCATACTAAAAAACCCAAACTTTGCCCAAAGTGACCCTTTCCTTTTGCCTAAATCTGTTTTGCTGCCAACTCATCCCCCATTTTACACCCTTCTGAAAATCTGCATTGATTTTCTCATCAAACGCGCCACTTGTAGGCATGAGAATGCAAATGAAATTTCAGGCAAGGACTCTTAGCTCAGAGGTTACAGATTCATCAGATAATTTCAGTGCCACTTTGAGGACAATTCATACAATACCCAACATCCACAAACAATTTAGAAGCAGCTTAATTTTTCAGACTATTTTATCTCATGCTATGAATGGCGTCTTAAAAAATGCCCCAGAAAATGTGCACACTATGTGCTTTGCACCTGAAAAGCAAGAGTTGACCATAAAGTCGATCACCTTTTCGCTCCAAAACAGCTTTTAGCAGCATAAAACACACTGTAAAAGCCTAAAAACATGAGAGCTACCATGTCACACTAAACCAAAGCCCAAGAAGTCCATTAATCTACAGTTAGCCTTCCACACTTATGGCTCTAACTTTGATTATTCATAGATTTTATTAGTATGTTCTCTTTAGGAATCTCTAGGTCCTCCAGTGCAACTCTATGGCCAACTTCTGCAAGAAGTTGTGCTGGAGAACCTAAAGATTCCTAGAGATAATGCTTCACGGTCAATAATATGGACAATGTCCAACATATGTTAACCACAGAGTTGCAATGGAAGACCTAGAGATTCCTAGATAGGC
>NW_024833128.1:0-1321 GCF_019175285.1 Sceloporus undulatus
CAGGTAAAGAGCACCACCCTGAAGTCACAATAGTACCATCTCAATCCCTCATCCAAGGAGCATCAGACTGAAGTCACAATGGGCCAGTCTCAGTCTCTCAGGCAACGGGAATCAGCCTGAGATCACAATGGGCCAGCCTCAATGTTTCAGGCAAGAAGCATCAGCCTCAGGTTGCAATGGTCACGTCTCAAACCTTCAGGTAAGCAGCATTAGCCTAAATTCACAATGGTCCCTTCTCATTTCTGTAGGTAAGGAGCATCAGCCTGAGGTCGCAATGGGCCAGTCTCATTCAGGGAAGGAGCACCAGCCTGAAGTCAAAATAGCTCATGAATCCCTTTATTCATGCATTTATTCATTTGAAATTACATGCTGTTACAAGTATGCAACCTGTCCATCTCTGACTGATGCAGTAACTAAGGATAGCGTCTCTCCTCTGAATGCCTGCCTTAATGAAGTAATGGACTGGATGAGGGAAAAGAAACTCCAATTGAATCCAGGTAAACAGAGGTACTTGTAATAGGGACCCCTAATCCGGGAATGTAGTTATGTCAGCCAGTTCTGGATGGGGTCATACTTCCCCTGAAAGACTCTGTCCGCAGTTTGGGAGTGCTCCTGGGTTCATCACTTCATCTGATGGCTCAGGTGGATGCAAAGGTCAGGAGCACTTGTTATCAGCTTCGGCTGATATGCCAACCGCACCGCTTCCTGGAGCAGGGAGACTTTGAAACAGTAGTACATGCGCTGGTCACCTCTCGGCTTGACTTCTGTAATGCGCTCTACATGGGACTACCCTTGTGCCAAGTTTGGAAACATCAGTTGGTACAGAATATGGCAGCCAGGTTGATTATAGGCATTTCTAGAACTGCCCACATTACACCGTTTCTTAAATCCCTCCACTATTAGTTTCTCCCCATTAGTTTCTGGGCAAGATACAAGGTGTTGGTTTTAACCTTTAAAGCCCTCCATGGCTTGGGTCCTGACTACTTGTGGGAGCGCCTCCTCCCACACAATTCACCCTCAGACTCAGGTCCTCTGGGAAGAACCTGCTACAACTCAAGAAGACCAGCGGTGACCCAGAGGTCCTTCTCATCAGACGCTCCCAGGCTCTGGAATGACCTCCAGATGAGATCCATTATATTTCCACCTTGGAAGCCTTTAGGAAGGCTAATAAGATGGATCTCTTTCCAGACTAGTTGAGATCTATTGACTTGCCTCTCCCTCCTCAGGACCCTTACCCTTGCCATCATTACTGTTATGGAAACTGTTATCTATCCTTCTTGTCCTCCCCTCTCACCTTTAGAAAACAATCCAATTCTTGCCC
>NW_024833129.1:0-1321 GCF_019175285.1 Sceloporus undulatus
GATTCTGGAACATTCCCCACAGTCAGAAGCAGCACAAAATGGCTGCCGGAACACAAAATGGCTGCCAGAACATAAAATGGCTGCCAGAACACAAAATGGCCGCCAGAACACAAACTGGATGCCTCTGCCTCAGAATGAACAGGGGGTGGCATTAATGATTATTAAGGTCTGACAGCAGCTCCATCCTCTCCCTCGCAGGCCTGATAATATCATCACCACCACCACAAGCACCATTGCGACTGTGTCAGAGCCACCATTAAAAGCACTGAAATCCCTTTTGGGGAGTCCCATTCTCCCACCTTCAGAGAGAGTGGGCCATGCCTAGAAGGACTGCTGGGCCTCCTTCCTCCCCTCCTTAATGGCAGTGGCCAAAGGAAAGCAGCAGCAGTAGACCAAGCCAGGCCCAGCCAGACCTCAGGGCAGCAGTGAAGCCTAGTGGTTCCAGGCCTTCTCTCTCTGCTGTCGCTCCACTCCTCTCTCTCCTTCCTGTCTGTCTGTCTCTTTCTCCCTCTAAAACTCTGCTTCTCTCCTCAGTCACTCTTCCGTGCGCAGAGATAAATAGAGAAGCAGAAGCTCCTCCTCTTCTTGAGGCTGGCCAATGGGGGCTGAGCAGCTGGAAGACCCCACCCACTGCACCAGACTCACATTTTGTTTTCTGGAGCCATTTTGTGTTCCAGCGTCCATTTTGTGTTTTGGCAGCCATTTTGTGTGCTGCTTGTGACTGTGGGGAATGTTCCAGAACCTTCTCTGAGGCCTCAGTTGAACTGACCATTGGCTTCTCTTTCTCTCCCTGAGGCTTTAGAGTGAGAAGGAGGCCCAGCTCCTTGGGCCAAAAGGAAGGAAGTGTGTTTCTTTGTGTGCCTTTTGTGTCTCTTTTCAGATGTCAATCCTATATATACATACAGTGTGTTCTCGCCTATGCTCAAGCCCCATTGTTTCCAATGGGGCTCGTGCATGGTGGCTGCAGTGGCGCGCGGGGCACGACGGGTGCATGTGCCTATTTTGCCCCGCACGCGCCCTGCGCGCGCCCCGCGCCTTGAGCGCATATGTTCAAGCCATGTATGGTGTGCCCACGTATGGCGCGGGCACGCTGTATTATCAGACATAACTCCAGAGAGTGTTAGCCTTTTGGATGCCAGAAGGTTCCTCTCATTCTTCAGAGCAAGAAGCAACACCTCAGCTGCCTTCTAGAAGATAAAGCAAAAAGGCTTCCAAAGGAACTGAAGCCTTGGGCAAGTCACACTCTCTCAGCCTCAGAGGATGGCCATGGAAACCCACTCTGAAGGAACCTGCCAAGAAAACCCCTTCAGAGACTCCCATA
>NW_024833130.1:0-1321 GCF_019175285.1 Sceloporus undulatus
TGACTTATTTTTGCATTAACAATTTATTTTTAACCTAAGATTTAACAAGCTTATATCAAAACATTGCCTCTTGGGAAATCTAGTAAAATAATGGTTCTATTCTGATAATGTGGATGGGGTTTGAAAAAACAGCCATCAGGCTTTGATCTCAAAGAAGAGTTTTTGGTTGCCTATTGAAGTTTTCAAACCAGAAATGTTCCTAATTTTAGTTTGTCTTGCTAGAGCAGACCTATTCAATCAGTTGAGAAATTGTTAACACATAGATAAATCCTGTGGATTTACTTTAATCAGGACTGACAATAAGACATTAACAATAAGACTAACAATAATAGCCTTGCTGTTCTTCTGTATTGAATTTCAAGAACCCACTCTTGATGTTTTTGAGTAATAGGAGAATGTTCCACAATGTTTAAAGTACTATTTTTAAAATATTTCCTTTTGAATTGTTAACTTGCTATTTAAAAAAGATGCCTTAAACATGTCTGTGAACATCTGTGCCTCAGCTGTGATTTAAGTCCGAAGGACCAAAGTACATAGCACAAATTTCAAGACTGGTTGAATCTTCAGAACTGTAATATGTTCCTGTATAACTATTTTGTCATTTCCTTGACATCCCCTGTACTGATGTAAATGAAGTTTACCACCTGTTACACAACATGCTGAAAGAAACAACATCTGAGAACTACTTTCTATCCATTTTACAACATTTTCTACTCATCAGAAATGATTATTATGTTCGGTACGTAATTTTATTTATTTGTTCTGTTTTAAATATGGTTTTCATATATCAGGGATACATATTGGTCAATTGCACAAGGAGGGTCACATCATCATGTAACTAAGGGGACACATAGGACAAGAGCCTCTGTGGTTTTATTGTGGTATAAATTTGTGATGGTATATTTATGCTGAATCCCAGGATTTTGCAGGCAGTTACTCATCCTTTGGATTCACTCACTGTTGAATAGTAATTTGTCTCCCTTCCTGCCAAATCAAGAGAGAATGTGTAAGCTGAAAATATGTTTACAGGATGATAGGCTTCATTGGAGACCACACTTACATGGCCTGTGAGAAAGCACAGCTGTTTGTACAGAGACTTTTATGCTAAGATTTGACCCCACAAGATGGTGAACCAAAGTCCCATTTTTCTAGCAAAGCAGAACAAGGTGAAAAGTGTTCCCTTCTTTAATAATAGAAATCCTTATTATAAAGGTGCCAGAAAAAAGTTTTTAGAAAAGTGTGACTGAACACACAAAACCAAACAAAAAAAGAGGTATTGCATAAGGGATGCAGATATGCTATGCTATCAACAATATGTATA
>NW_024833131.1:0-1321 GCF_019175285.1 Sceloporus undulatus
TCCATCTTGTCTTGGGAATATCCTGTTCCAGCCACATGCAGACTAAATCCTAGCCTGTATCCTATGCCTAGTCCTGATCAGAGTAGAATCACTGAATCAATTGGGTTTATCTACATGTTGACCCACCAGTCACTTATGGTTTCAGTGGGTCTGCTCTCTAGGGTTAACCAAAAGGATTCAGGACTCCTCAGATTTTTAAATTCAGGAATACAAATTTTTCATGCTTTGTCATCATCACTTATGAGAATTTGACTTCTCTTTCACACAGAGGAGGAGGGGAGGACCTGCTTTATGTCCCAGGTGGAGAAGCTCTAGCTCTTGGGCTGGATGAGACATGAATTACCTTACAGATCTAATCCATGTCCTCCCATCATCATGGCCCCCTCCCCATTTAAACACTGGTCAAAATAATTACTTTATTTTTTTATTGAGGGCATAGCTAGAAAAATAGATAAAATTACAAAAGAAATTTCAGATATAAAGGGAGACGTAGAAGAGGTAACAGAAAGAACAAAAGAACTGGAGGAAAGGACTGAGAAAATAAATACAGAAAGGGAACAAGATAGACAAAACATCCTCTTGCAAGAAATCAGATATAGGGAAAGAAGCGTAAAAATTAGAAGCCTACCAGAAAAGGAAAATGAACAATTAATGGAAGAGTTAATACCAGAACTAGCAAGATTTATGGACATGAAGGAAGAAATATTAGATGTGCAAACTGAAAAAATCTTTAGAATTAATTCAACATTTGCTAGAGAAAAGAACCTACCTCGTGATGTAGCTATTTGTTTTACTAATATGCGGGTTCGGGAGAAACTATGTCAAATAAATTACGATGAAAGATTTGTGATAGACGGGAAAGAAATTGAAATATTTAGGGACGTCCCGGCTTATGTACTAAAGAAGAGACAGGAGTATAGATTCTTAACGCAAGTGCTACAAAGGAAAGAAATAAGATATAGGTGGGAGAAAGTAGAAGGGATCACGGTAACATACAGACAAAAAAGATACAAATTAAATACTGTAGAAAAGGCAAAGGAATTTTATAAGAAATTAGCAGTACAATTGAGAAGAGATGAGGTAAGAGAAAGAAAAAAAGAAAAAGACAAGAAGGAAGAGGAAGGGGAATCACAACAAGGGAGTAACAACAAAGGCAATTTAGATATACAAAGTGCCGGAGAAGAAGAATTATTGAATGTGGATTTGGGAAGTCAAATTTTGATAGGAGAAGAGTTAGAACAAGGGGAAGTTAATTTGGAGGAAGTGTATTAAAGTGCATCTAACTGACAGATGATGAAAGGAATCAAAATTGGTTCATTTA
>NW_024833132.1:0-1321 GCF_019175285.1 Sceloporus undulatus
CTTTACATCTTTTCTTGTTCTCAAGTCGATTTAGACTCATGGAGACCCTATGGATGAGAGTCCATAATTCTCTATTTGTCTTCATACTTAACCTATACCAATTTTATTTTGAACTGGAATTATTCCCTCCCCTTTTCAATGTAAATCCTTTGTACATATTCCCCAGATATTACCATTTCTTTCCACAATACGTAGTAATCTTCATTACAAATTTGATGTTCATATAATTTTTATTATTTTCTGAGTTATAAAAATAGAAAAAACGACACAAATACAGTATCCATAACATCACTGTCACAAATCTTTCCGTTTCCTTGGACCCACTTTCTGCTTTCTGTCTTCTTGGCCTTTCAAAGAGCTCACTTTCATCATATTATAACCGAACCCTGCTTTTAAACACAAATTTTATGCACAACTCTAAAACGTATGAACACAATATATCCCAATTGCTTATTGATAATATCAGTTTTCATTTATGTTCTTATGTATTGTCAAAATAACGTATGCATAACTTCGCAGTATTCGATTCCTTCTTTATCATGCTTTACTTTAAGCAGGAGACTCAAACTTTCTTCTACTGACCTATAATTAATCAGGAAATAAAAATACACATTTAAACAAATTTTGGAAGAACAGACTTTGCAGATTCAATTCCAGTTAATTCAGACCTCAATGAGCTTCAGATTTAAGTTCCATCCTTTTCCCATTCGTCTTCTCTTTTTCCATATCCTAATTCTGAGCCCTACAAGAGTTTGTCCCGTTCCCTGCAATCATTAACTCTCTGCATCCGATTTTCCCGTCTTGGAGTCTCATCTGACTTCCGTAACTTTGCTATTTCAATTTCTGTAGAAGTGCCATTTTGATTATGGCAATTCTGCCTCGTAGTGAAAGATTTAACCAGCTCCATCTCCTTAAATTTTCTCTTATGTCTTTCCATACCCCTAAATAATTATTGCCTTTAGAAATCCAAATTCCTAAGCACCTCAGTTTCTTTCCTACTTGGAAGCCCAGTTTCCTCTTTCATTCCTCTACCTCTTCTCCAGTCATACTTTTAGTTATCAATACTGTCTTGTCTTTATTGATTTTCAGTCCTGTGAATTTGCCGAATTTGTTTAGCTCCTGTAGCAGCGATTTCTCTGCCCTGATTTGGGTCCTCCAAAACTGTTACCACGTCATCCGCAGACGCTCTTATCTTCCTTTCCTTTCCTGTTAATCCCTTTTATATTTGGATTACCTTTAATAGAGGAAATCAAAATGTCCGTCACTTCTAAGAATAAGAGCGGTGATATCGGGCATCCTTGCCTTGTGCCCTTATTGATCA
>NW_024833133.1:0-1321 GCF_019175285.1 Sceloporus undulatus
CCGATCACAACAGCAGAAATCATGGAAGTAATAAGAAAAAGGGAAAACACCAGGAATGATGGCTTCATCGCCTGTTATTATAAAGTATTTGAGGATCAATTGTTAACATCACTCAGATTAATGATAAATGCCATCAAAGGAAACCATTATCCTGAAACATGGAAACAAGATAATATAACTTTGCGGTTAAAAGAAGATAAAGATGCAACTGAAGTAAAGAGCTATAGGTTAATTTCCTTATTAAATATGGATTATAAATTATTTTCTATGATTTTGGCTGATAGACTCAAAAAGGTTCTTAAAGACTGGATTCACAAGGACTAATTGGGATTTCTCCCTCACAGACAACTCAGTGATAACATACGAAACGTCTTAAATATAATTGAATATTTTTAAAGGCAGAATGAAAAAAAAAATTGCACTTTGTCGATTTAGAAAAGGCCTTCGATAACATAGGATGGGATATGTCATTTGCGACACTTGAAATAATCGAAATAGGAGCTTCTTATTGAAGATGGATAAAGGCAACGTAAAAAGATCAAAGAGCCAAACTGTTAACTATAAAAAGAAGAAGAAGAATTTAAGATTTCTAAAGGTACACGGCAAGTTTTCCCACTATCACCCCTTTTGTTCATTCTGATCCTTGAAGCGTGAATAATAGGATAATAGGATAAGATTAGAAAATAAGATCAATAGAATAAAAATTAACAGACATTAAGTTTAAAATGAGAGTCTTCGCAGACGACATTTTGTATTCCCTGGAGAACCCAGAAAAGAGCATAAGGGAATTGATGGATGTAATAGTGGAATTGGAATATGTTTCGGGACTAAAAGTAAACAGAGACAAAACAACAATAACAACAAAAATATGGGGGAAAGGAAGAACAAATCCTGGTAGGAATTAGTGGATTTAAAGTGGGAAAGAAAGTTAAATATCTAGGAATAAATTTAACCAATAAAAATGCAGATCAATTTCACAATAATTATGAGACACATGGAAGGAAATCAGAAAAGACCTAGAAATATGGGGGAAATTACACTTATCTCTATTAGGAAAAATATCACTGATCCAAAGGAGTTTCCTTCCTGAAATACTGTTTCTGCTTCAAGTGATTCCTATCATCCAGAATGAAAAACCATTGAATCTATGGCAAAAGGAATAAAAAAAGAGCCAGGATGAAAACAAAAATACTTTGCGATGACAAAAGTAGAGGAGGGCTGGGTTTACCAAACTTAAAACTTTATGATGCTGCTTGTTGTTTAGTTTGGATTAGAGAATGGTTTATGTTAGAGAATGAACAATTGTTATGTCTGGAGGGTG
>NW_024833134.1:0-1321 GCF_019175285.1 Sceloporus undulatus
ACATTTTGGACTACAACTACCACCACCACTGGCCACATTGCTAAAAGAGTGATGAAATTTGTAGTCCAAAATATATGGACAGCCATTGAGGAACATTGTACTACAATTAGAAGGCAGAGGAAGACGCTGCCTGCAAATAGTCAGCAGTAACAGGGATGAACAGTAGCAGCTTGAGGAAGAAAAACGAGTCACTCCTGGGGATTTATTTTATGGTCAGGTATTTAAATACAACCCCCAACACATATGCTTGTGTGTACACAGAGAACTCCACAGGACATGGACCAGAGCTCCAGTGCACACCGAAGAATTTGTTCTACCTGATCAAAGAGGAAGAACCATAGATTGCAGAAATACTTACTTATTATCATTGTTTAGACTATCTGCTGGCTGCTGGTACTGCCCATTCATTCTGCTCTCTTTACTACAAGAAAAAAAAAAACAGGCACACACACAACACAAAATATATATATATATATTCAGTGCCTTTGGAAAAGATTAGATCAATGTTAATTTCTGTTCAAAAGATATAAACAAAATTAAAGTTAACAGCCCTTCATTAAACTTGATAGAAAAATGTCAATTCAAGGCAAGGGTGGGCAACATGTAGCCCTCTAGACATTGTTGCACTGCGACATCCAACACCCTCGGCACTAGCAAAGCTGGCCAGGGCTGATAGGAATTGCAAACCATCAGCATTTGAAGAGCCAATTTAAGCAAAACACCTGAACGTAACACCACCTAGTCAGAAGTGGATAACATATCACCTCCAGATATTGGGCCTACAACTCCCATCAGCCCATTCAACATGGCAAATGGTAAAAGACTGTGGGAGTTCTAGTCCAAATCGGCTGACAAATAAAGATTCCCCACTTCTGCCTTTTTTGCCAATAGAACTGGCCTGAATGATAAAGAAAGGCATAGTACAGTATTGATTTATTACAATACTACCAATGTGATAGCTGGGATGCATAGGAAGGCTGGTTACACTATGATGGCATTTGTATGTCATCTCTGAATGCTCTGCACAGTGACACATTACACCTTCCCCTAATGGTGGAAGGACCAGGATGGACAGGTTGCTTACCTGTAACGGTATTTCTTCGAGTGGTCATCTGCGAATACATACAAATGGGTTTCACTGCGCCTGCGCAGTGCTGCTCGGAACCTACTGGAATCACTGGGCAGAGTTAACTCTGCAACATATTGAAACTTTTTGGCGGTAACTCCGCCCACCCGTTATAAGGCCCCTGCCTTCCCGCTCTTTCCCCAGTTCCGCAATTTTTCCGCCAAGCAGGCGATGGAAGAGAGCCAATGAGAGCAG
>NW_024833135.1:0-1321 GCF_019175285.1 Sceloporus undulatus
GGGGGGGGGATTAAAAACAGTGTATGAAAAGCCCTGAAATTTTACTTCTCAGTATTAGCCTTGTACCACTGTTTAACTGAAAAAATAGTCTTGCTGCAACTGACAGCAGTATCTTGATTTTTCATTTATTGATTGAATAATATATGTTGGTGTTGCCTTTTTCTTCCACTTCTCCCCATGTCCCTGCTTCTGAGGGCACAAGTTCCTCTTCGAGATGCCACTGATCACTTCCTTTATGCAAATGTTTTTCTTTTCCAACTTGGAGGAGTTAAAAATGCTTGCCTGGTTTCTGCACTTTGATATTGGTGTAGCAACTGTAATGAACCTTGTTTACTGCAGCTGTATCCTATGAACTTCACCAATCCTCAGCATTAACACTTGGGGTCACTTGGAATGCATGGTGCAGGATGATGTCCTGAAGAAATGCATAATTATGGATGCAAATACATCTTTCAGCTCAACTTATACAGTAGTAGCTGCCTTAGATAGCAGGTGAATGACTGCAGGATTACATGTTCTTCCCTTGTTTGGAAAAAAATGTTGGCAACATAGTATAGTTGTATAGTTTTTATGGGGTTTTTTGGGCTATGTAGCCATGTTCTAGAAGAGTTTCTTCCTGACGTTTCGCCAGCATCTGTGGCTGGCATCTTCACAGATGCTGGCGAAACATCAGAAGAAACTCTTCTAAAACATGGCTACATAGCCCGAAAACCCCACAAAAACTATGGATGCCGGCCATGAAAGCCTTTGACTCCAAATAGTATAGTAGGTTGCATTATTTTTGGAAGGCTTGCGTTGATTAGTCACTAGGATAATGGATTAACTGTGTTTACCACTACATATTGCAACATAATACAGAGAATAGATGGGTTTGTGGTGTTAATTTATGTTGTTAGTAGGTGGTCTGGTCCATCATCAGCAAAAGAAGATTATGGTCCAAAACATACTGAAGAAATAATCCAGTTTGAGACTGCTTTAACTGCTCTGGCTCAGTGGAAAGGAATTTTGGGAACTGTAGTTTTGTGAAACATTTAGTTTTCTCAGGCAAAGAGCTCTGGTGCCACAGCAAACTACAGTTCTCAGGGTTCCCTAGCACTGAATCAGGGCCGTTAAAGGGTTCTCAAACTGGATTATTTCTGCAGTGTGTTTTGGACCTAACTTAACTTTATTTACTATTTTGACTGTTCTCCTGTTATCATTAGTAAGAGAAGAACATGTATAGTCTGGTCATTCCTAATTTCTTACATGTTATTTTTAGTAATTTTCTGACCACTTTTTATTTTTGTTTTATGCCTCTTTATTCCTCTCTAATTTGAAATGT
>NW_024833136.1:0-1321 GCF_019175285.1 Sceloporus undulatus
TCATTCCACATCCTTGCGAGCCACCTGAAATCTTTTGACGGGCTGCATGTGGGCCCTGGGCCAAATGTTGTGCAGGCCTGATCTAAGGAATTAAGCAGAGATGCAGGATAGCAAGGGTAGCCATGCTACGCTGCCTAGGGTTCTGACCTGGGTCAGTCCCCAGACTGGTGCAGCAATGGACAGGTGTTTACATCCCTACCTGCCATCGGTCCATGGATTCATTACCTCTGTGTTCCCCATACCTGCCTCCGCCATTCTGCCAAGGGTCTTTGCAGAAGACTCCCATTGCAGCCCAAAAGAGTGGAAATGGGGCACCTAGCTACACCCATGTGGCTGGGTGCCTCATCTGACATCATAAAACGCAACAGGGGTTTTCAGTGGAGATGTGGTGGTGGAGGCAGGTATGGGGCATGCAGGGGCACAATATTGCAGGCTGTTGCCAGGGAGTTTTCATGTTTGACTCGTGCTGAAGCCCCTTTCAGCCAGGATCGGTCCAGAATCATCAGATCCACATCCAGACTGGTTGATCCTGGCCTGGGGCTAATGGCCTGTGTCTTAGATACAGGATGACAGGAGGCTTGGGGGAGCTTGGGCATTTTGGCCCATTCATAGAGGCCCTAGGTATGGCTAGCCAAAATCAATTTTGTTGCTGGGGTAGAACAAATGTGCTCTGCCCCCAGATCTGCCATGACCAGCAAATTATTTGGCTGCTGATTGGGCAATGAATAGAAAAATCATAAAACAACAAAAATCATCCACCCGTCCCACCCACCCCGCACCAAATCTGCTGCCTTAGTCAGTTTCTTCATCCTGCCTAACAGTAGAGCCAACACTGAAATTACATTGCTTGGCTTGCTTCCCATCCTATGCCAATGTACCCAATGGACAGTTCCCTTAAACTATATAGGAAGACAACCAGCAGTTATAGTTATATAGCAGTCATGAGGGGGAGAGAAGCAGGACAGCAACAAGAGGCCTCTGCCTGCTATGAAGTAAAGCCCTCCTCCCAACCACCATCTTGAGGGGGAGAGGAGCAGGCCAGCAACAAAAGGCCTCTGCCTGCTATGAAGTAAAGCCTTCCTCCCGACCACCATCTTGAGGTGGAGAGAAGCAGGCCAGCAACAACAGGCAACACAGGTTAAGAGGTGATATGATTGCCCTGTTTAAATATTTGAAGGGATGTCATATTGAAGAGGGAGCAAGCGTGTTTTCTGCTGCTCCAGAGAACAGGAACCGGAACAATGGATGCAAGCTACAGGAAAAGAGATTCCACCTGAACATTAGGAAGAACTTCCTGACAGTAAGGGCTGTTCGACAGTGG
>NW_024833137.1:0-1321 GCF_019175285.1 Sceloporus undulatus
ATTAAAGTATATTTAGATAAAGTAAATTCAGGATGTAGCATTTTATTGTACTGAGCAGTGTGTGTGTGTGTGTGTGTGTGTGTGTGTATAAGCTATTTACCTGAAAACAATTCAAGGGTCATTATTTTCTAGAACACCCCCTCCCTCTACTCCCAGCAAGTAAGAAAACTCAAATGACAAACTATTTTTCTGAACTACAGCATGACAATAAAGACCTTCAGATACCAGCTAAATCTCACTAGGGCTATTTTGAGTGCTCACAACTTTAGATTTGAAGTTGAAAACAAGCAGTTCTGGTGAGAATTTACCTTTTTTTCCCTCCCAGTAAAAAGAGTCTACAATCACTGCCACTGGTTTCCTAGTCCTAGCTCCTCGTTGTCTTTTTTTGCACTCTCCACATTTCCTCTCTCTTCTCAGATTAGCAACACAGATACCGATTTACATCAAACCTAGAAGCACATCCAGAATGGGACAACATGCCAAGACTCCATTGCAATTTGATGCAACCAGATTTGGCAATATGAGCAGTTTAAGCAAAGAAATGTGAAAGAAATGTCAATGAATTTTATCATACCGTACAAGTATAGTTAACAAAGCAGATGTGCTTCTAAGCATTATTTAATAGAAAATTTAGTGCCACAGGTAAAAATAACATGGAAAGAATAGGGAACGGTTCCTACATCACAAAACAGGAGAGTAGTTCAACATGTTTCAGGGAAATTTTTATTCAGAACTAACAATATGCACTGGTGAAATGACACCTCCAGGTCAGGTAGGCCCCAAAAACATTTTAAATTTCTTGAGACCACTTGAAGGCTTCTTCCAAAATGCATCCAGGAATGACATTTTTTTTTCTTTCACCAGCTTCTACTTTTTCTATGGCGGGTTACAGACGGGCAGGGGAGGACGTCTTGGAGGTGTATTTAGCTGAATGCGGAGCCTCCAGACGGCCCGCCCCGGGGGCGTGCTTCAGGTGTTGGAGCTTCCACACGGGAGGCAGTGAAGACGCCTCACCTGGGTCCGTTTCGGACCCGGAGCTTCCATACGGCTGCCTCGGAGGACGCTGCAAAAAGAGAGGCAGCTTCCGCACGGGCGGCCCAAACCACGGCTTTTTTTTTCTTTTGCCGGCTGGCGGATGCGAAGCTGCGCAGCTGCATCGCTTAGCAGCGGCAGAAAGCCTATGTGCGCATTTAAAGCGCCCAAGCCCCTTTAAACTTTCCCCCCTGCTCTGCCCAAAAACAAAGGTGGTCTCCTGCCAGCTGGTGATCAGCTGGTGTTGGCATCCTTGTCCGCTTGCACTTTGCCAGTGTCAGCAGCATCA
>NW_024833138.1:0-326 GCF_019175285.1 Sceloporus undulatus
ACACTTAAAAATATGTCACAAACACAGTTGATTTCATCGAAATCCTTTGAGGTTCTCTATCTTGAGTTGCAAAATAATACAAATATTTGCAAGCTCTCCTCTCCGACTTCCATCATCTTCAACATCCCTTGTACACACAACTCCTATCCGATTCAAACCAATCTGCATGAGAGCTGTATACTGTATTGGTTGTGAGTCATCTCCTGGTGCCAAACAGCATGAAGGGACCTCTGCATTTAGCTTCCATCATGCCTTGGGCTGTGACTTAGGACTCGATGGCAGTCTCACAGGATATGATGCCGCCTGTCAATCAAAGTATTTTTGCA
>NW_024833138.1:426-897 GCF_019175285.1 Sceloporus undulatus
ATCTCTAATAAGGAGGGATTAATGAGGGCTAAATCATGGAGTAACACCCTCCTCTCTTAACTCTGATTTTCAGTCTCATCTGTGCTTGTCTTTCTTTACAGAAGAACACTTGAGTCATGAGAGAGTCCACACAGGAAAGAAGTCACATAAATGCCAGCATTGTGGGAAATGTTTTTATCGGAAGTCATACCTAGTGACATATCAGAGAGTCCACACAGGAGAGAAGCCATACAAATGCCAGCATTGTGGGAAATGCTTTTCTTGGAAGTCAGACCTAGTGAAATATCAGAGAATCCACACAGGAGCAAAGCCATACAAATGCCAGCATTGTGGGAAAGGTTTTTCGTCGAAATCATACCTTGTGATACATCAGAGAGGCCACACAGGAGAGAAGCCATACAAATGCCAGCATTGTGGGAAATGCTTTTCTTGGAAGTCAGACCTAGTGAAACATCAGAGAGTCCACACAGG
>NW_024833138.1:997-1320 GCF_019175285.1 Sceloporus undulatus
ATGCCAGCATTGTGGGAAATGTTTTTCAATGAAGTCAGACCTAGTAACACATCAGAGAGTCCACACAGGAGAGAAGCCATACAAATGCCAGCATTGTGGAAAATGTTTTTCTCGGAAGTCAATCCTAGTGAAACATCAGAGAGTCCATACAGGAGAGAAGCCACACAAATCCCAGTAGTGAACTAATATTATTTTTGTCAATAAGGAATATAAAAAAATATATATGTTCAATCCAGTGGTGCTAAGAAAAGGCCTTTGTGATTTTGCTGGTAGGGGTTGTCTATCTATATGTCTATGTTTTAAGGTTGTATTTTGTTAAGTTT
>NW_024833139.1:0-1320 GCF_019175285.1 Sceloporus undulatus
TTTAGGAAGGACCTCAAGACCTTCCTATTCAAGCAGGCATTCCCCGACTAAATATCCTGTGGGCCTCCCTCCTCTTCCGTGGCCATGAGGATGGGCTATTGGGGCCTTTATTTTATTGTTATTTTAGATTTGTATTGCTGTTGATATGTTTTTAAAATTGTACTTGTTTGCACTTGTTGCACATTGTAAGCCGCCCTGATCTTTTTGGAAGGGCGGGATATAAATAAAGATTTTATTTTATTTATTATTATTATTTGGGTGTCCAAGGAGACCACAAGTTGAACATGAGTCAACAGTGTGATGCGACAGCTAACAAGGCCAATGCGATTTTAGGCTGCATCAATAAAAGTATAGTGTCTAGCTCAAAGGACGTAATAGTGCCACTGTATTCTGCTCTGGTCAGGCCCCACCTGGAATATTGTGTCCAGTTCTGGACACCACAATTTAAAAAGGATGTGGAGAAACTGGAGCACGTCCAAAGGAGGGCGACCAAAATGGTGAAGGGTCTGGAAACCATGTCCTATGAGGAACGACTTAGGGAGCTGGGGATGTTTAGCCTGGAAAAGAGAAGGCTAAGAGGTGATATGATAGCCCTGTTTAAATATTTGAAGGGATGTCATATTGAGGAGGGAACATGCTTGTTTTCTGCTGCTCCAGAGACTAGGATCCAAAGCAATGGATGCAAGCTACAGGAAAAGAGATTCCACCTCAGCATTAGGAAGAACTTCCTGACAGTAAGGGCTGTTCGACAGTGGAACATACTCCCTCAGAGTGTAGTGGAGTCTCCTTTCTTAGAGGTCTTTAAACAGAGGCTGGATGGCCATCTGTTGGAATGCTTTGATTGAGATTTCCTGCATGGCAGGGGGTTGGACTGGATGGCCCTTGCGGTCTCTTCCAACTCTATGATTCTATGACACATGCATCTTAAGAAGCCAGAAGCTGCACCAAAACTGCACTCGTCTTAGGACTGGAGTGTGGCTTTGGCATGGCTCCTGGCCTCTGAGGATGCATGATGCATTTAAACAGCGTACCTCCAAAGTGACCCAATGCAGCTTTATTTTGGCCTGTCTGTACAGGCTCTAAGATTCACATGGCTAAACCTGAGGTACTAACTTTCAGTTTTCTATCAGAAGCCAAAGTTAAGTTACCCGTTAATTATTCCCTATCTACAAAACAAAACAAGCATACCAATTTGTCCTCTCAAAAGATAATTTCCTTCATATTAAGAATGGGAGAGGAGGCAACCATATGCTTTGCATAAAGTTCCTAAAATCAATTCCTAACATCTTCAACCAAGAGATCTCAGCAGGGTTTTAAATG
>NW_024833140.1:0-1320 GCF_019175285.1 Sceloporus undulatus
TTTTTATTTCTACCCCGCCTTTCCACAGGTGTGATCAAAACTTACAAAAAATGAAGGACAATAAAATACAGTTAAAAACATCAGAGTATAAAAAATTTAAAATGACATTACAAGGGGATATGAACAGGAATCTATACAAATCACATTCATCAGGGGCAGAATAAGCAACACTATTTACAATAATCTGGGGTCAAGAAAACAGAAAAAACAAGGGGCAGAAAAAGAAGAACACTATTAGCTAAAGTGAAAAAGCCAGCTGAAATAAATATGTTTTTAATTGTTTCTTAAAAGAAACTAGTGATGCAGAGGAGCGGAGCTCTATGGGAAGCTTATTCCACAATGAGGGGGCAACAACGGTAAAAGCCCTCTGTGAGGTCCTCGCCAGATGAGATTTAGGGACCTCTAACAGATTTGTCCCAGATGATCTGAGTGTGCGGGGTGGATTATATGGGCCTTATTCAGATAGTCTGTGACAAATATATTATTTGTTCCAATTCTATCATATGACACCAACTGAACATCTCCACTTCACTAGGTTTAATGAAATGGTTGGGAGCACTTCTTCAGTCTCAATAGACCAAATAGACTGGGGCCTGCAAGTGGAACAGCAGAGGTGGCAGCAGGTAAGGAGATATGAGGCGGTTCAATCTACCAGTTGTCACAGTAGTTTCTGGAAAACCACAGCAAACCACCAGGTTTTATAGACCAGGCTAAGGGCTGGTTGGGCCAGGGTCAGGCTAGATGCACCAGAATTGTATCCAGCCTGCCCATCACCTGCCCGGAGCTGTTGGCCTGTGTTGTCTAAATAGGACTATGTTAGGCCAGGATGAACACTGGTTTTTTGGCCCATGCAAAACCTAGAACCACTGCAGCATGCAAGTAGCATGGTCATTAGATTGTCTGTGTGGGGGCTTGCCTAAAGAATGGCCCTTTATTGGGGGGGCATTTTCCTTTGCAGAGCAAATATTGTTACTGGGGCAGGAAAGCTGTTCCTAATTCCATTAACATTAGTTATTCTTGTGGATAAATAACAACAGTTGTTTTGCTTCTCCTTATCTTCCTTTCCACCAGTGGGGAGGGAGGCTCAAAACAAGGCTTTCATTCTTTTGAACTGGTAATAATAGCAGTAATATCTGTACTGACTGGTACTTTTAACAAAAAATGCTCCCTTTCATATGAGGTGTCTGGATTCTGCACCCACAAATACTTGCATATTTGTGAAACATTATTATATTTTGTAATATGATGGAGTAATAAAAAACAACAAATAGAAGTCACTCTGTACAAGCATTTAAAAAAAAAACCTTTCTGGGTGAAAAT
>NW_024833141.1:0-1320 GCF_019175285.1 Sceloporus undulatus
GGACCGGCTGGATAGAGATATTATTGAAGGAGATAGAAAAGGAATAGTGAAGAGTGGGCTTAGGAGGGAAAACAAGAAGCTCGGTCTTGGACATACTAAGCTTCAGACGCCGATGGTGCATCCAGTGGGAGACAGCTGTTAAACAGGATGACCTGATGATTTGAGTGCAAAGTACTTTTACACACTAAAACTTTACTTTTACACTGTAAAGCACTTTTGCAAACCTCAGTTTGCAGCAAATGAAGTAAGCTGAGGATGAAGGAGGAAAGTAGGAGGAAGAGAGAGAGAGAAACTGGGACATTTTCTCAGAAGCAGATTAAAAATTAGAAAAACAAACGATTAATCAGAACTGTCTCTGGCAAACTGGGATGGCTGGAGTATATGGTTTAGGCTTCTGTGGAAGAGTAGTGGCTTGGAAATCTTTTCCCACCTCTCTTGGGAAGATGAGCCCAGGGACAATGATCAATAACATTTCTGACATTTCCCCTATTTGAACTGGGGTGTCTATTTGGCATTGCCAATGTCAAACATGTACAGACAACCAGGCTGTTTGTATCAAGTACAGACGCTCCAGAACTGAAAACATATCACTCATGCATTTAAATGTTAAATACAGATCTGTATCATTGTTCTGTGTGTTTGTCAGTGGGCCATTAGACTCCTTTCTGTGTCTCCCCCTCCTCTTGTCCATTAGGGTAGGAAGGAAGCCAAAACATTCTAAGAATTTATATTTCCACTATTAAAAAAAGAACCAAAACACTCTCTCTTATTCACTTACATTACCATCCTCAGTGTACAGGACTTCCTTCCAGATAGTGAATATTACATATGTCTGTGCAGCAGTGTCTGCTTTCATCATCTTTAGTGTATTGTGTCTGGGCTCCAATGCTCGTGGCGACTGTAGTCTGCCTCAGAGAGTTTATGGGTTGTGGGTTCCAGAACAACACACCAATCTGTTTTATGTCATTAAAAGCTTAAGCATATTGAAACCATGTCCAGAAAAGCAGCAGCAATACACCATTTCTGTGCCTTTGATGATTTCCCAGTGAACAGACATTGTTTTGTACTGCTGAGCCATCTAGACATATATTGGCTACTCTTACTGGCATTTAGTTCAATATGGTCTACATGATTGTACATAAGAGCATAACAGCCATGCTGGATCAGACCAAAACATTATTTAGCTCAGCATTCTGTTCACACAAAGACCAAGCAGCAACCAACAAGAAGCTCAAAAGCAGGACCTAAAAGCAACAATATTTTCTTGCTCAGGTCTGTCAGTAAATAACATACAGAGGCAAACTGTCCTTTTTTTCTTTC
>NW_024833142.1:0-1320 GCF_019175285.1 Sceloporus undulatus
TTTTTTTGGAGGTGGGATGATAAAGCCCAGAATCCCCCCACAGCCCAGCATCCCATACTGGGATTTGTCATCTTCAAAAGCCCCTTTCCTGCCACACCAAACCTCTGCCATCAGTCTCATTCCTTCCCTTAGGAGGAGCTAGCTGGGGTTGAGGATGCTGGGCTTTGCCATCCCCCAAAGTGACTTTCCTGTCATCCTTTCCTTTCCTCCCTCTAGTGGAGTTGGTTGTTTGCAGTGGAGACTGGGCTTTGCTGTCCTCCACTTTCCTCTCAGAGAGGGAGGAAAGGGCCATAGGGGATACTGAGCTTTATCATCTTCAGAAGGCACTGTAAACCTCTACCAGCCCCCATCTCCCCTGGTGGAGATGGTTGGTGGGGATACTGGGCTTTGTGGCCATGCTTTTCCTCTTCCCTCCCCCTCGCTCTTTCCTCTCTAGAGGCCACTCGGCCCCTGGGACCCCGCAAGCGGAAGCGGACCACCTTCAGCCGGGGCCAGCTGAGTGAGCTGGAGAGGGTCTTTGCCGCCTTGCCCTACCCAGACATTGGTACCCGGGAGCGCCTGGCCGAACTGACCCAGCTGCCAGAGGCCAAGATCCAGGTAAGACCCCCGACCTACTGCCCGGCTTTTGGGGGGAAGACGCCTCTGCCCTTTTTACTCACCCTTTTTCTTGCTGTGCCAGGTCTGGTTCCAGAACCGCCGTGCCCGCAGGATCAAGACGGCGGGTGGGCTCCGGCGATCAGTCCCCAAAGCGGCCCGTCCGGGGGCCTCTGTCCTTCTTGAGGGTCAAACCTCCTTCGACTCAAATCCTTCTGTGCCCCATTTCTTTGGCTGGGGGGACGAAAAGGAGGTTGCGGCCATCACTGCTCCTGCGCAGCCTTCTTCGTGTTGGCCTCCTGCAAACTCCATCCAGGAAGAGGAAGAGGAAGAGGAAGGAGAGGCCACCGCTGCGGCTTGGGCCACCTTGACCGGTGGGTGGGAGGCCTTCCCAGCCCCTCCGACTTCCCTGGGGTCCATTTCAGAGCTCATCTACAGCGCCGCTCTGGTTGCTAACTTGGGAGAGCTCTAGTGCGGCCCCTCAAGAAGAGGAGGGGGAGTGCTGGCTGGGGTCCGATAAGGTCACTTTGGCAGGGATTGGAGGCCGACAGTGCCAAAAAATCTCCCTTTGGGATAGAGGACTGCAGAATCCCCCAGCTGACTTTGAGGCTTCTCGTCCCCCCCCCTTACAAAAAAGGGAGCTTTCTTACACTCTGGCTTCCAAAGAAGCACAAGGCTGGAGTTTGAGGTTACAAAACACATAGGATTACCGGAGTATTTGTAACC
>NW_024833143.1:0-1320 GCF_019175285.1 Sceloporus undulatus
AGCTCCTGAAAGGTCTATCAGTCAGCCTGTGAGAGCTTTGCTTTTCTGCATTTTTTTGCCATTTGTTAAGATGTTAATTTTTTTTGGACATTGTAAAGTGTACTACATAAATGCTATACACAGACGCAAAGAGGGAATGAATACGCCTGTCCATTTCACTGTCCCTCCATTACTATGATTTATTCATTTACATATTATATCCCACACTATATCGAAGGTAAGGCTGTCTATCTTTGTTTATGTGGTTCCTGAAGAAGGAATGAATCATTTTAACAACTTTCTCCACATTGCGGTGCCTATACCCCCACCGGTTCTCTGACGTCTCCCAACAGAATAAAGTCTAAAAAGGATCATTGGTACCTCTATATCCTTGCATCTTATTTTACATTAAAAAGTTATTTTAATGTGGGTGAATGGAAATGAAATTCCACCTCAACATTAGGAGGAACTTCCTGACAGTAAGGGCTGTTCGACAGTGGAACAAACTCCCTCGGAGTGTAGTGGAGTCTCCTTCCTTGGAGGTCTTTAAACAGAGGCTGGATGGCCATCTGTTGGGGATGCTTTGACTGTGATTTCCTGCATGGCAGAATGGGGTTGGACTGGATGGCCCTTGCGGCCTCTTCCAACTCTACGATTCTATGATTCTATGAAAAGTCTAGATGGTGCGGGATCTTTGTGTGCATTTTGTTATTTTATTTCTTCCAAAAGCGAAATTTCTAGGCAAGATAATGCAAAGCGATAATACTTATTTCGTCTCAGTTGTCCAGAGTTATTCCCAGCATTTGCAGGTTAGGTCAGGGATGTCATTAGCATTTCAAGGGAAACGATAAACATTAACACTGATTAGAAAATAACTGTTTTGCAATGGCTGGCATTTGTGACCCGCCTTCCAGCTCTGTACTTAATAATTAAAATAATTGCAACGGTGTCGCGAGAGATCAATGCTGCTGTTATAACTAGCAAAATACCTGCCATTGTGAGAGGTGGGGGGGGGTATAAGCAGAGCCCAGAGTTAAAAGGGGGCCAAAAGGAGAATAAAACATAGACTTAACTTCCAGTTGTCGTCACTGGGTGCCAAAGGCCATGAAGCTATGTAGGCACAAAATAAAATCATTCTATCTTGGGATGGGCAGCTGTGGAACTCCAGAGGTTTTTGGTCTGATAATGATGATAATAATAATAATAATAATAATAATAATAATAATAATAATAATAATAATAATAATAATAATTTATACCCCGCTCATCAGCCAAAAGGCTATCAGAGCGGTTTACATTTTAGTCTGATTAGTCAAATCCTTTTAGTCTGAATTAACTGAC
>NW_024833144.1:0-757 GCF_019175285.1 Sceloporus undulatus
AGATCGTATATAATATGAGATTTATTCTTCACCGACCTGGCATTACAGAGAAACAAGGTAAGGGATTCTGGTATGCTTGGGACGATCCTAGGTTCTTTTGGGCTAACAGAGGGACAGGAAGACGGGATAGGTATTAGGTATCGATCCCGACTTCCTCTAACAACCTTTGTCCGTCTGTTAACGCCATACCTCCCCATGCCCCGCACAACTCTTATTGGAGCACCATAGTTGTTATTGGCTCCTACATTAATACAGTTAGGCTCCATACTCATACCGGTGGTCTCTTTCATAAGATCTTCCAATAACTGTTTTTGATATAATAGTGACTCAAAGAGGCCAGATATCAAAGTACATCCAAATATAAGGCAGAAAAACAAAGGAAGCCTGATGTTATGGTTCCAGAGGATGCCAGACGACAGAATGTTACAGTGCCACCGTATAGGCATATTAGAACAGCCCACAAATACTAGAGTCTCAAGCCTTCAACAATAAGATCACGGTCTTTCTCTCCTCCTTCCTTCCACTCCCCTAATTACAACCCCAAGGGCCAGTGTCCCCCTAGATTTAATTTCGAGAAAAAAAAAATGCTCCACCCGGTGGTGTGGGGGTTGGCACTGGCCTCAGTCAGGGGTCCAGCTGGCTGGCTTTTCAGAGGAGCCTCTCTCACCGGCCCCTCCTCCCTGCAAAAACGCCGAGCAGGCGGCCAAAACGCCGAGCAGGCGGCATATAGATATAGATGTGTGCAAAATCTCTCTCT
>NW_024833144.1:857-1320 GCF_019175285.1 Sceloporus undulatus
AGATCGTATATAATATGAGATTTATTCTTCACCGACCTGGCATTACAGAGAAACAAGGTAAGGGATTCTGGTATGCTTGGGACGATCCTAGGTTCTTTTGGGCTAACAGAGGGACAGGAAGACGGGATAGGTATTAGGTATCGATCCCGACTTCCTCTAACAACCTTTGTCCGTCTGTTAACGCCATACCTCCCCATGCCCCGCACAACTCTTATTGGAGCACCATAGTTGTTATTGGCTCCTACATTAATACAGTTAGGCTCCATACTCATACCGGTGGTCTCTTTCATAAGATCTTCCAATAACTGTTTTTGATATAATAGTGACTCAAAGAGGCCAGATATCAAAGTACATCCAAATATAAGGCAGAAAAACAAAGGAAGCCTGATGTTATGGTTCCAGAGGATGCCAGACGACAGAATGTTACAGTGCCACCGTATAGGCATATTAGAACAGCCCACAA
>NW_024833145.1:0-323 GCF_019175285.1 Sceloporus undulatus
CATCATAGGATCTATCAGGCAGAACTCTCTTCATCATGTAAACCTTTCACAGGTCGCTAGTGGTCAAGTTGAAGGCAGTTCTTCATTAGTCTGTGTTCAAAGGAGGTTTGTCATAGGCCACCTCCACCATAAAACTGTGGATGAAAAAGCCCACCAGCCTATATGCCTCAGAAAAGAAATTGAGGGCACCTTCCTGGTAGGATTTTTCTTGAACTGCCTCCCAAATAATATGTCTTCTGTGAAAGATTACAAGCCTTGTGTTTTTAAGGAGCAAAGCTGTGACTAAGAATGGCCATGAAAGAGGTCCATACATTTCTGCCTGT
>NW_024833145.1:423-1320 GCF_019175285.1 Sceloporus undulatus
TACAAGCCTTGTGTTTTTTAAGGAGCAAAGCTGTGACTAAGAATGGCCATGAAAGAGGTCCATACATTTCTGCCTGTGGTTGAGAAAGTGGAAGGAGACACAGTTTTCTCCTTCTCTCTTCTTGCTTGATCTTGGGGTCATTTGGTGGAGATGGGAAATTCAGGACAGACAACAGCAAAACAAAATCACATTTCACACAGTTCATGTAAACTTTGTCAGACTGTGGCTTCCATATTATTGGGGCATTGAACTTCCTCCAGGTTTTCATCCATGGGGCTGGAGACCAGTTTCAAAACAGAGTCAGCACCAGAGAGAGCTCAGACTAAAAGACAGAGCAGATTCACCAACCCACTAACATGGAAGTCTCCATTCACTATTGTCTATGTGATATAACTCCAAGCCATTGTCCTGCAATGTCCTCTTTCCCTCCCAGTTAACATTTGTAGATTATCCATTGCAGATCTTGAAGAACGAACTTCCAACCGAAGGAATAGCAGTATCCTTATTTTACTAGTATGTGCTCTTTTTTAAACAACACTTTTGTTCAACCTTTCTTTTGTATTCTAATCCACCTTGAGACCCATCCATAGGAGAAAGGTGGGATGAAATGTAATAAATAACACAACCATACAGTTCAAAGAACGTAAAATAGGAATGAATGAATAAGAAGGATGCTTTCAGGTGAGATCAACCAGTCCAACTTGTGATGCCTTCACAAAGCAGGAGTAGGTTTCACTGTAAGAAAGACAGTACTCAAAACACTAACATAAAATAGAAAACAGGCAAACTAACCCAGAGAAATGCTCTTGTCCTGAGGTCTCTCCTCCTTCTCTCAGCCTCAACTGACTCAACTCCCACCTTGGCCAAGATTCTCAGTTCTTTCCAGGGAAACCAACC
>NW_024833146.1:0-610 GCF_019175285.1 Sceloporus undulatus
ACAGGGCCCTAGAGAGGGAAAGGACCCCCAAGGGCCACGCAGTCCATCCCCCCTTCTCTCCCAAAGGAAGACAGAGGGCCCTAGGGAGGGAGGCGACCCCCAAGGGCCATGCCGTCCAGCCCCCTTCTCCCCCAGAGGAAGACACAGGGCCCTAGGGGAGGGGACCCCCAAGGGCCATGCCGTCCAGCCCTCTTCTCCCCCAGAGGAAGACACAGGGCCCTAGGGAGGGAAAGGACCCCCAAGGGCTACGCAGTCCATCCTCCCTTCTCCCCCAGAGGAAGACAGAGGGCCCTAGGGAGGGAAGGGAACCCCAAGGGCCATGCAGTCCATCCCCCCTTCTCCCCCGGAGGAAGACAGAGGGCCCTAGGGGAGGGGACCCCCAAGGGCCATGCTGTCCAGCCCCCTTCTCCCCCGGAGGAAGACACAGGGCCCTTGGGAAGGAAGGGACCCCCAAGGGCCACGCAGTCCAGCCCCCTTCTCCCACGGAGGAAGACAGAGGGCCCTAGAGAGGGAAGGGACCCCTCAAGGGCCACGCAGTCCAGCCCCCCTTCTCCCCCGGAGGAAGACAGAGGGCCCTAGGGAGGGAAGGGACCCCCAAGGGCCACGCAGT
>NW_024833146.1:710-1320 GCF_019175285.1 Sceloporus undulatus
ACAGGGCCCTAGAGAGGGAAAGGACCCCCAAGGGCCACGCAGTCCATCCCCCCTTCTCTCCCAAAGGAAGACAGAGGGCCCTAGGGAGGGAGGCGACCCCCAAGGGCCATGCCGTCCAGCCCCCTTCTCCCCCAGAGGAAGACACAGGGCCCTAGGGGAGGGGACCCCCAAGGGCCATGCCGTCCAGCCCTCTTCTCCCCCAGAGGAAGACACAGGGCCCTAGGGAGGGAAAGGACCCCCAAGGGCTACGCAGTCCATCCTCCCTTCTCCCCCAGAGGAAGACAGAGGGCCCTAGGGAGGGAAGGGAACCCCAAGGGCCATGCAGTCCATCCCCCCTTCTCCCCCGGAGGAAGACAGAGGGCCCTAGGGGAGGGGACCCCCAAGGGCCATGCTGTCCAGCCCCCTTCTCCCCCGGAGGAAGACACAGGGCCCTTGGGAAGGAAGGGACCCCCAAGGGCCACGCAGTCCAGCCCCCTTCTCCCACGGAGGAAGACAGAGGGCCCTAGAGAGGGAAGGGACCCCTCAAGGGCCACGCAGTCCAGCCCCCCTTCTCCCCCGGAGGAAGACAGAGGGCCCTAGGGAGGGAAGGGACCCCCAAGGGCCACGCAGT
>NW_024833147.1:0-1320 GCF_019175285.1 Sceloporus undulatus
GGCTCTGATTGGTGGCCGGCTGCTGGTGTGCGCCGTTCGGAGAAAAAGGCGTTTTGTGACGTTATGGAGGCCACGCGCGGGGAGGGGGGAGAGGGGCAGGAAAAGGGGGCGGGGCGTCGCAGCACCCAACAGAGAGAGAGGGGAAAGAGGGAAGAAAGAAAAAGGCGGGACTTAAGACATCCCCGCCCACTCCATTCGTGTCGCTCCAATCGCCTTGCGCGAAGACCCCGCCCCGCCCACCGTCTGCGAGGCCGTCTATTCCTTTCTGCCGTCAGTGCCGCGTTAGCAACAGCAGCGGGCCGAGGTTTAGGCTCCGCCCACTCCGCCTCCTTCTTATTCTCTCGCCGCCGGCTCCCTCCATCGCCGCCACCCTGCTCCTCCGCAGTCTCTGTCGCCACCCGTTCCCTCCGGCTCCGCTCCTCCTGCCCTCGGCGGTGGCGCCCTCAGCACCCAGGCTGTATGATCAGGCTACAGTCTTCAATGAGTAACCATATTCCTGTGAGTAGGACGTTTTCGCGCGCTCGGCCGCACACCTTTCTCCCCCTTCCAGGCCGCCGCCGCCGTCGTCGTCTCTTTGTTTCTCGGTGCGACGTGGTTGCCTTTCTGTTGGGCGGGCGGGCGGGCGGGCGAGGCAAACGGAGGAGGAAGGATAGACACAGCATATATGGGCAGTGTTTCTATATGTGTGTGTGTGTATATATATATATACACACACACACCTTTCCAGCGCCATTGTCTTCTCTAGTGATCCATTTTCCCTCAGGATGGGGCTGAAGTAGAACAAAGTATGCGTGTGTCTGTGTGTCTGTACTAATACGCACACTCACACACATCTACACACACACACACGCGGACCCAGGTCGTGTGTTGTCGTGGTTTGAGCGTGAGTCTGGGGACCAGGGTACGAATCCTCCGCCTCCTCATCCTGGTGCTGAGCCCCAGAAGCCCCGGGGGACGCTGAGGTGAGTCCCTCTCTCCCTCTCTCGGGGGAAGAAGAAGGCAATGTGGGTGGCAGACCTCCCCTGAACAGAGTCTGCCAGGAAGAAACCCCCCCTCCATAGGTTTACCTGAGGGCCAAGCCCAGGCGGGAAAGGCTTGGGAGGCACATAGCAATCATGTCTGCCTGTGTGTGTGTGTGTGTAGCGCCGGCTCCAGGCACGTACTTCACTCATCCGCTAAGATGGGATCTCTCTCTATATATCCCTATGTATCTCTCTCTCTCTCTGTATATGTATGTCTGAATCTATACCTATCTATACAAAGGTGTATGAGGGAGGGAGGGAGGGAGCAACGTAGTCTCTCTTTAGCAAATGGCCGAAA
>NW_024833148.1:0-1320 GCF_019175285.1 Sceloporus undulatus
TTTTTTTAAACACTTTTCTGAACTTTGGACATGACATTGAACTGGCAAGCAGAGATTTTTAGCAAGAGGAAGAGAACAGTGTCTTTTTAAAAAGCGACTAGTGGGGAATCTTGAAGTTTACCTCCCCCCCCCACCCCGAGCTCAGCTTCAGGGGCAGCCCATGGCAAAACTCCTCTTTATGCCAAGAAAACCCTTGGTTGGTCACATCATCCAGTGCCATCATGATGTTGAACAGACAACATATCCTCTAGGATCCTATGTATTCCTATGTATTCCTTCATAGCAGAAGAGGGTTGGACTGGATGGTCCTTTAGGGTTCCCCCAACACTACCATTTCTTCTTGGGGCTGCAATCAAAGTTTATTTGTTGAGACTGGGGTTTTTTGTGTGTGTTTGTATGTGTGCCTTCAGGTGTTCCTTGTGTGTGTGTACGTGTGTGTGTGTGCGTGTGTGCCAAGATAGCACAGATATAGGATGGGAGCCACATGGCTGAATGAAAGTACATGTGAAAGGGATCTAGAAGTCCAAGTAGACCATAAGTTGAACATGAGTCAACAGTGTGATGCAGCAGCTAAAAAGGCCAATGCAAATTTAGGCTGCATCAATAAAAGTATAGTGTCTAGATCAAGAGAAGTAATTGTGCCATTGTATTCTGCTCTGGTCAGGCCCCACCTGGAATATTGTGTCTAGTTCTGGGCACCACAATTCAAAAAGGACATTGAGAAACTGGAGTGTGTCCAGAGGAGGGCGACTAAAATTGTGAAAGGTCTGGAAACCTTGCCCTATGAGGAACGACTCAGGGAGCTGGGGATGTTTAGCCTGGAGAAGGTTATGAGGTGATATGATAGCCCTGTTTAAATATTTGAAAGGATGTCATATTGAGGAGGGAGCAAGCTTGTTTTCTGCTGCTCCAGAGAACAGGACCCGGAACAATGGATGCAAGCTACAAGAAAAGAGATTTCACCTCAACATTAGGAAGAACTTCCTGACAGTAAGGGCTGTTTGACAGTGGAACACACTCCCTCGGACTGTAGTGGAGTCTCCTTCCTTGGAGGTCTTTAAGCAGAGGCTGGATGGCCATCTGTTACGGATGCTTTGATTTGGATTTCCTGCATAGCAGGGGGTTGGACTGGATGACCCATGCGGTCTCTTCCAAATCTATGGTGTTTATCAGACGAGCTCTTAAAGAGGTACTATTCCAGTGTGACTCCTCTAGCTGCATCCTGTTGCATGCTGGGATTGGCAGTTTTAAGGAGAGGTATTTAGAATTCTCAGGTAGAGAAGTTCAGCTCCTTAAAACTGCCAATCCCAGCATGCAACA
>NW_024833149.1:0-1320 GCF_019175285.1 Sceloporus undulatus
AAAATGTTAAAATATGAATATACATGGATGTGTGAACAAACAAATTATTTTTATTCATATACTATGTCACGTGGGAGGGTGTCTGACGTCCACATGTATATGTAAAGGGGATCGCAAGAGTAAAATTTTGGGGAAACACTGGTCTAGAATCATAGAATCATAGATTTGGAGGAACAGATTCCAAGGTCCATCCACTCCAACCCCATTTTGCTATGCAGGAAGACACAATCAAAGTACTCCCAACAGATGGCCATCTAACCTCTGCTTTAAAACCTACACAAGACTTTCAGTTGTGGGCTGATTCATAAAGTGGGGTGGGAGATGGATTTAAACATTCAGATTCAGAGTGGCTTAAAATCTGGAACAGTCCTCCATATAAATTTAATTCTATAGCCCTGAAAGAAACCTCTCTTAAACTTGTGCATAGATGATACCTCACACCACTACAACTTGCACGCATTACTAAGAACCCCATCTCATGCTGTTGGAGAGGGTGTAGTAATGGAGGTACCTTCTTGCACATGTGGTATGATTGTCCAAGTGTATTTGCATTTTGGCATTCAGTAGTTAACTTAGTTTCAGAAATCACCAATCAAAAAATTGTCCCTTCTCCAGAACTTTTATTGCTTTCAGTGTTTATTAATGAAAACAAGACATTACACAATAAAGATATTACAGTATTGCATTTTTGTCGGCATTGGCCAGGATTGAAATTGCCAGGGCTTGGAAAACTGGAAAGGCAAATTTGATTGATTGGTGGTCTTGATTTTGGAATTTTTGGTTTATGGAAAAGCTCACTGATCAATCTAGAAGGTTCCAGGGGTGGAATCTTCCTCTGCCTTTTGAATAACGATGGTCCCCACTTATATCTTATCTCAACAACACTGGAGCAGAAGTGGGTCTTCCTTTGTAATATGATTCCCTTTTGATGATTGAACTGGTGCAAAGAAGGTATCTCTATGTTCTGAGTCCATCTCTGTTTTTATGTAATGTTGCCCTTTTACATTCCATGTAACCTTGAATTTTTGAAGTTGGTTTTTAAGGATCTGTATTTCAGCTTGTTTTTGTTTGTTTTTTGTTGTTATTGTTTTCTGCCTTTTTTGGTAAGAAATAAAGTATTTTAAAGAAAAAAAACCTCCAAAGAAGGAGCAATAGCTATAGCAATAGCAAGTACATTTCTATATCACTTATTAGTGCACTTCAGCACTCCTTAGGCAGTATGAAACGGTATATAAATGAAGCTTGTTTGTTTAAAACTTACTGGGAACCTTTGGGCAAGTCACACACTGTCAGCCCCAGAGGAAGTCCATGGCATAGCCC
>NW_024833150.1:0-1320 GCF_019175285.1 Sceloporus undulatus
AAACAACAACAATTACATGCTAACTGGAATCAACCAGAATATGTAATTTGCCTAGTAGTTGCTGTCAAAAAATAACCACAGGACACAAACTTGGGAGAAAGGCCACAACTTTATTAAACCATTGGTAGGGATGGCACAAAGCATAAGGTCAGGATCTGTGCAATCAAACAACCACCCTGTTGTTTGATTATCCAAAGCCGGGTCCCTACCTGGTGCTTGGGATGACCTAGGGGCTAAGGAACACTGCTTGAGCGCAAACCATGCCTTGCGTTCCCCCATTCACAAAGCCCCTAGTCACCGGGAGGCGCACCTGCGTTCTGGCCCCCGCAATGGCCAAACGCCCTCGCTCATCGCCCCCGGGTACCTTGTGACTCCCAAACCAGAACTCCATAGCCCTGGTGCCAACCAATATTCAGATCCTGGCCTATGCTGCCGCAAAGTTGTGACAATAAACCACCTGAACCAGCGGTGGGCGGGCGGGGAAGCACAAGGCTATCTCCCTTCCAGCTTCACTCTGTGCCTGTTCGGAGCCAAGCGCCGACTGAGGGGAGAGGCCTCCGCGCAGTATATTTATACCACTCGGCCCCTCCCTTCTGCGTCAAATTGCGGGGCTCCGCCCCCAAGGCCGAGCCCACCAATGAGCAGCCTTGGAGGACCGGAAGCCCCGCACCATAGAGTCCGGCTCCCAGAGCGCCGCCCCGGGCTGGAAGAGCCGCCCCTTCCGGCCCTATTGGCCAATGGGGAAGCCGGACAAGCCACAGGGAACGCTGGGGCTTGTAGTTTTTGCCGCAAACGGCGGCAAAGCATTCTGCCTCCGCAGTGAGGCGAATGCTCTTTGCCTAGTAGTTGCTGTCAAAAAATAACCACAGAACACAAACTTGGGAGAAAGGCCACAACTTTATTAAACCATTGGTAGGGTTGGCACAAAGCATAAGGTCAGGATCTGTGCAATCAAACAACCACCCTGTTGTTTGATTATCCAAAGCCGGGTCCCTACCCGGTGCTTGGGATGACCTAGGGGCTAAGGAACACTGCTTGAGCGCAAACCATGCCTTGCGTTCCCCCATTCACAAAGCCCCTAGTCACCGGGAGGCGCACCTGCGTTCTGGCCCCCGCAATGGCCAAACGCCCTCGCTCATCGCCCCCGGGTACCTTGTGACTCCCAAACCAGAACTCCATAGCCCTGGTGCCAACCAATATTCAGATCCTGGCCTATGCTGCCGCCACAAAGGCCTGCGCAGAAGGCCTGCCGCCAACCCTGCCAAGAGCGATATTAAGTCCGCCACATTGGTCCATAAGTGGGCGAACATACCAACCAAG
>NW_024833151.1:0-1320 GCF_019175285.1 Sceloporus undulatus
AACTGGGTTATTTCTGCAGTGTGGATACAGCCAGTGCTTCCTTATGGCCAAACGAGCAACATCTGGGAGGAGAAGCAGGAAAGGCGGGGTTTCCTGAGAACGACCCCTTTTTCCCTTTCTCTGCTTCTCTTTCCCCGCGTTTGAAATTGAAATGTAACCGTCGTCGGCTGGGGGCGGGAATGTGAGGAGAGTCGGTGCTTCAACATGAGAGAATGGAGGAGCAGGAGGAGAAGGGGAAAGGCCTGTGGACTTGGGAGGCCTCTGACTGAAACTGCGACAACAAGCAGAGTCCCCTCAGAAACCAATATTCCCCTCAGAGGAGAATAAGAATAATAAGGGCGAGGGAGAGAGAGAAAGGGCGGGAGCGCGCATGCGCGTGCCTCTCTCAGGTAATAACGGACTTTCCCTGCTGCACTGGACTCCCTTTGCTCCGCACTGTAGAAATAACCCGCTATCACCACGCTTTAACCACCTTGGCTACATCCTAGTTTGCTTTTGTTTTGTTGTTGTTGTTGTACACCCAAAACTCTTTTTGAGGCAGGAATAAGGGGTTTTGGTGTTGGGGCTTTTTTTTTAACCTCATTTCTAACTGCCCTGGCTCCATGCTATGGAATTCTGGGAATGGGAGTTGGCTGAGGCACTGGAAAGGCTTCAGTGTCCCATAAAACTCTGCTACGAAATTATGGGAGTTGTAGGGGTTTTGTTGTTGTTGTTGTGGTTCTCTTGACATACAAGGATTAATGTCCCACAAGGGATTCTGGGAGTTGTAGTTTTTTGTCGTGGACCCAGAACTCTCAGACATACAAGGCTCAATCTCCTAAAAAAACACTGCTATGGGACTCTGGGAGTTGTACTTTTTGTTGTGGTTCTCTGGCATACAAAGCTCAATGTCCTACAAAGCTATGCTAAGGGATTCTGGGAGTTGTAGTTTTTGTTGTGGCCTCAGAGCTCTTTGACAGAGAAAGCAGAAGGTCCTACAAAACTACAGTTCCCAGAGTTCCAGGAGACATAACTGATTGTGCTAAAACGTTGGATAGATGAGAAAATAGAGGGCATTTAGTGCTTCCAGGACGGATTACGCTCTTGCCTTTTTCTAGGAAATGGTTCCTGTTTAAACAAGAGTTAAAATACATTGCTTTGTATTGACCTGTGGATAAGTCGACTCATTGCCCTGTGATTCGTAGGAACAAATGGGGTGTTTGCAAAGAGGGGAGAGAGGAGGATTTGCATGCAGGAGCATCTGGAAACACACCAAAATCAGGACCTACCAAATGCAAATTAAAGCAACTCAGGGTGAGGGGGGGGGTTCCCCAGCAAAAG
>NW_024833152.1:0-1320 GCF_019175285.1 Sceloporus undulatus
TTTGCCCCACAGGAAGCCTCAGGAGTCTGCAATGTGGCATGTAAGTAACAATGTGGCTCTGTCTACCCCTGCAGCAAAGGTCATCACAATTTCAGCTTGTGGCTTCCACATTAGCAGGGTAGTGATTCTGCTCCAAATTTCAGTCAAAGGTTTAAAGAGGCTCTCCAAAGTGCTTATCCCCAAAATGTGTTCTGTGCCACTGACATCTCAGTTCAAACTGTTGAGAATTTGACCTTGACATGGTCCCTACAGCAGTGGAATCACCAACTACCACTGAGCCAAAGATGAAACCTCAGCTTGCAAGCAAGAATGATAACAGTGGCTATTGGAGCATGATGCCGCTTAGAGGTGACATATTTTCCATTTCTGAGACAGTGATAAAGGATGAGTCACCCACTTGGAAAGACCCAGCTAAACAGGATGCCTTGCCCCATTTCCTCTTTACGTTTGAAATCAGAAGGTTATTATTAATCTCACAAAATGGTGAGGAGTTTGCTTTGAGTTCTACAAAGCTTGCCATACTTTCTAAAAGAAAAATATGCTTTTCCATGATTTCCCTCAAAGAGGAAAAGAAATTTCTTATTCAGGAGACAAGAAATGACTAAATGTTACAAATTGTAAGGAAGAGAAAATAAGTATCTTCCTCAGTGGAAGAGTAAAGTTTAAGCAATAATGGGTTTCCCCCAAATTCTTGCTCTTGTTCTGTGCCTTCAAGTTGTTTCCAACTTATGCTGACACTAATGTGACCCTATCACGGAGTTTTCTTGGCAAGATTTATTCAGAGGGGGTTGGCCACTGCTTTCCTCTGAGGCTGAGAAAATGTGACTTGCTCAAAGCAGGTTTCCATAGGAAACAGGACCTTCCATAGCCAGAGTCGTAGTTCAATGCTCATGCCTGACTGACTACACCACAAATTACAGAGCAAATGTGGCAAGGGTGTGATACACTGCATTAACTATCCTCATCTATCACTGTGAACACAACTGACATATTTTTGAACAGTATAACCCAGCACAACAGCAGGTGTGATAAGGACCAGTTAAATAATTATGTTTAGTGTACTGTTTATACATGAATGTACCTTGCCTTCAGTTTCCGTTGCTCTCATCTGCCATCAAATAATATCAACATACATAAAAATCTGATGAACTATGCAGTGTAGTCACATTATCCCATCCCTTCCATAGCTCCCATTCCTTTGCATGGAGCCATCCCTCTGACTATTCCTAGGAACTAGGAGGATGTTGCAGCCAACTGTTTTAGCAAAGTGGGCAGACACAAACTCACTTGCGCAAAGGGTTGACTATCTCTGTTCTGAGC
>NW_024833153.1:0-451 GCF_019175285.1 Sceloporus undulatus
CCCTCTATGGCGACTGATGGAGCAGAGGGCAACCACTGCAGGCATCCTCATGCTCCTCAGGCTAACCCAGCCCCACCCCCGCTCGATGGAAACTGCGCAGCTGCGCAGCTCCGTAACTGCGATGTTCCCCAAGTCCGAGGGCGGCACTCACGGGGCGGTGCGCAGATGCGCACCTCCAAAACCACCGGGAGGAGGCCGCTCGGCAAAGGGGTGCAGTCCTGGCTTAGCGTCAGCGGCGGCAGCGGCGGCGATGTCCCGGTGCGAAGGCAGCAGGGGGCGTGTCGGGAGGTCCGGTTCCCCGGCTTTTATCCCCGCCGCTCTCACCAGCGGGGCTCCTCCCAAACTTCCCCCCCAGGTGGTCCTTAAAGGGCCCTCGCGTCCAAGCTGGCCGCAAAACGCCAAGACCAGCGCAGTCCCAGGTCCCAAGGGGGTGTTCCCCAAGTCCGAGGGC
>NW_024833153.1:551-1320 GCF_019175285.1 Sceloporus undulatus
GCGGGGCGGTGCGCAGATGCGCACCTCCAAAACCACCGGGAGGAGGCCACCCGGCAAAGGGGTGCAGTCCTGGCTCAGCGTCAGTGGCGGCAGCGGCGGCGGTGTCCCGGTGCGAAGGCAGCAGGGGGCGTGTCGGGAGGTCCGGTTCCCCGGCTTTTATCCCCGCCGCTCTCACCAGCGGGGCTCCTCCCAAACTTCCCCCCAGGTGGTCCTTAAAGGGCCCTCGCGTCCAAGCTGGCCGCAAAACGCCTTATCCTTATTTTGTTATCCATGTTGCTATTCTACATCTTCTATCTAGGTTCTTCAGTGCACTACCCCTACAAACATTTCCCCCCTCCCTCCCTCCCTCCCTCCCCACCTTCCCCATTTAACCCACCTATCCCTTCTTCCCCTCCTTCATCCCCAAGGTCTTAGACCTCGCCCATGGCTTCTATTAGCCCTCCAGGAGTGGGGGAGAAAGAAGCCATCTCTCCGATGTGTGGTCCATTTCTTCCTCCTGGTTGTTTATTATTAATCTCTCCTGTCATGTCCTTTAAAAAAAAAGAAGAAAGTGAAGAAAAAGAAGAAAAAGAGAAAATTATAGAATAGCAAAAAAGTCAACGTCCTTGTCCTTGTTTTCTATCATTCCTTGGCTCCTCCAGCTGCACCCTTGTCGCTCTCTCCTCCTTGCTTGGCCAGATCCAATTGCTCCAACAGCTGCAATCCTTGCTCCATGGAGAAAATCTTGTGCTGCTTTCCTTTCCATTGAAATTTCAAAAATACAGGATAG
>NW_024833154.1:0-1320 GCF_019175285.1 Sceloporus undulatus
GCCAGGTGGGAGGGGGGATATTCCAGGGGCCTGCTGAGCCCCAAGGATGCTGCCTCTCTCCCTCGCTGCTGCTGCTCCACCTCACCCCTTTTGTCTTATCAAATCCAAAATAACCGTTATTACTATTTTGCTTTAACTTCTTCGGGTATATACCAAAATTCAATAACTATAATCTATGCACCTTCAATTAGGCAAATTGAATCATTAACCATTCAGATTAATTCTCACTTATGCCCTACACAATTCGGTACAGTTTATTTAGTCTCTTCAGACAATTAGGTTGATTTTAAGTTACTTACTTTATGTTAGTACCTCTACTTTATAGCTCCAGTCAATTTATTTAATTTAACAATTAATTAAATTATCCTCTGTGGTAACTCTTAAGAAGAGAAGGTTAAGAGGTGATATGATAGTTCCTTCCTCAAAGTCTAGTGGAGTCTCCTTCCTTAGAAGTGCTTAAGCAGAGGCTGGATGGACATCTGTTGGGGATGCTTTGATTTGGATTTCCTGCATGGCAGAATGGGGTTGGACTGGATCAGGGCCCTTACAGTCTCTTCCAACTCTATGATTCTATGATTCTATGATTACTTCCCCTTAGTCTTCTTACTGAATACTATACAAAACCAACTAACAAGATATTATTCCTCAATTAAACCAAAAATCATCCAAATCATTTACGAAATGTCAGTTATACAGACTTTGATACAGTAAAACTAGACCGAATTAAATAATTGAATAATGTGTAATTTCCAAAGTTTAGGATATGACAAAAACAGAGAGAGGAGATAATCAATCTTTTAACTAATATCCCAACAGACCATTTCTCTGTAACAAACCTAATACTTTCTAATTTCTACTCCTACTATTTCAAATGGCAGCTATATGGGTCTATCATCCACTGTCTTCTTCTAAAGTGACTTCATTATAAAAACCTTTCTCATCTTAAGTACTTTCCCCCCTCAATTTGCCAATAGTGTTCCTTTAGTACAATGTCCTCCAAAACCACCAGCCGTCTTCAGGTTCACTTTAAACATCCAAAACCCAAAAGGAAAGGAAAAACAAACAAAAAGAGTTTCCTTCAGACATCTCCTCCTTCTGTTGCACTCTTTCTCTCCAATAATTACATTATATCCAACTATATCCAAGAGAGCTCGGGATGTTTAGCCTGGAGAAGAGAAGGTTAAGAGGTGATATGATAGCCCTGTTTAAATATTTGACGGGATGTTATATTGAAGAGGGAGAAAGCTTGTTTTCTGCTGCTCCAGAGAACAGGACTGTGATGGCTGGGTCTCCAGTCATCTGAGAATTTCTCCTGAACTA
>NW_024833155.1:0-1320 GCF_019175285.1 Sceloporus undulatus
AAGCAAAGTTGAAACACTGAAGCAAAAAGCCTCAATTAGAGTTTCTCTAAAGGGGAGCTTCCAGGTTTTACCCTCGACATCCACAGGTAATGGCAAAATCCATAATTTTGGCCCTAAAACCGGCCCTCAACCTATACATGAAGTCGACTTACAGTCGAGTATATACAGTAATTACAGAACCATCGCACTAATTTTCCATGCAAGCAAAGTCATGCTTAAAATTCTGCAGCAGACTCCTACCATATATGGAGCAAGAAATCCCTGAGGTGCAAGCTGGATTCAGTAAAGGAAGAGGCACTAAGGATCATATTGCAGACATTTGTTGGATAATACAGCGCACTACGGAATTCGGGGGGGGGGGGGGAATGCGTATGCTTTATTGACTACAGCAAAGCCTTTGACTGCATAAAACATGGGAAACAACGGCTTGTACTTAGAGGAATGGGAGTGCCACAACACCTGATTGTTTTTATGCATAGCCTGCACTCAGGACAAGAGGCTGCCATCAGAACAGAATATGGAAAAACAGAATGATTTCCAATTGGCAAAAGGGTCAGGCAAGGCTGCTTGTTTTTGTTGATGATGATGTTGTGTACCTTGAAGTCATTTCCAACTTACAGCAACCCAAAGACAAACCTATCATGGGGTTTTCCTGGCAAGTTTCTTCAAAGGGGGTTTGCCATTGCCATTTTTTGAGGCTGAAACAGTGTAACTTGCCCAAGGTCACCCAGTGGGTTTCCATGGCCAAGCCAGGATTCAAGCCCTGGTCTTCAAATTCAGGCTGCATACTGTCACCCTATTTATTTAGTCTAGATGCAGAAAATATCATATGCAGAACAGGCTTGGACTGAGAGGCAAGAGTAGTGAAGATAGGAGGAAGGAACATTAACAGCTTAAGATATGCAGATGACACAATACTACTAGCAGAAACAAAGACCTGGAACAATCACTGAAGGTCAAGAAGGCAAGTGCCAAGTAAAAATAGCCTATAGAAAGAAAATCAACTCATTTGAGATGCGGTCCCGCAGAAGAGTATTGAGACTGCCATGGACTACCAAGAAGATAAACAAATGGGTTCTAAAACAGATCAAGCCTGAAATCTCACTGGAAGCCAAGAGAATCAAACTGAGGCTGTCTTACTTTGGCCGCACGATGAGGAAAATAAATCATTTGAAAGGATAGTGATCCTGGGAAAGGTAGAAGGCAGGAGAAAGAGACTGGGCCAGCCAGAAGAATCAGCAGTAGCAGAACATGCCACAAACCATTGTGGGCATAAAATACTGTTTGAAAACACTGAAGTTCTGGACCATGCCAACCACT
>NW_024833156.1:0-1320 GCF_019175285.1 Sceloporus undulatus
CCGGAGGAGATCCGTCACATTCCCACTCTGACAGCTTTTAAGAAAGCACTCAAGACGGATCTCTTCCGGCAGGCCTTTCCAACTTAGTTACCCTCCCCAGATATAGAGATATTATCCCCTCATTGGTCTATTCTTCCCCACCTATGTTTCTGCCTTTTTAAATGCTTTTAATGTTTTTAATGTTTTTTATACTATTATTGTTTAATTCTATTTTAGTACTGAGTATGGGGGGGTGGAAGGTCTAGGGTTTGATTTTTAACTTCATTGTAATTGATGTATTTTATTGTTGTAACCCGCCCAGATTCTTCGTGATTGGGCGGGCTATAAATATGATGATGATGATGATGATGATGATGATGATGATGATGATGATGCCTGGGTAGTCTCTTAGTGCACACAGCTGGATGAGAATCAGTGGTCCAAGGCTTAACACAGGTAGGGTTATTGGCTGGATGTATTGGGGACAATCTGTGCCATACAACACTAGCTCAAATTATTAGGAACTGTGTATGTGATGGAGACAAAGAGGCAATGGCATAGCCTGCCAACATTTCCTGACGGGATTAAGGAGTTTTATAGACAGACATTTTAAAAAGGAAAGAAGCCAAAAGTATTAGTAGTGAGATGATAAATCCAGGTTACTCCAACCAGATTCCTCTTTTGCAACAGAATATTAGATGGATTTTGGTCTCTCCTAACTCCATTCCTCTTAAACATTTTAGATTATTTAGATTATTTTAGAGGTTTCAACATGTTATTTGTCTGACTGTACATGAACAAAAGAAATAGCCCTATCAGTTATGATGCAATAAAGTTGACTGAAACCTCTGTTGTTCTGCAATGAAGATCTTTTGCATGGAAATGATGAAAGGAAAGCATAACATGCCCAACATAGCAAATTTCCACTACCTACTATTACAAATCTGTCAGGGAAAGAATGCTGGGTCACAAAGTAAGTGACCTGAAAACTCAGCATTATGCAAAGTATGAACTACATATATTCAGAAGTCATCCAAATTATTTGAAGTTTCACAGTATGGTGACCTCACTGGGGTGAAATTACCTTGCTTGAATTATGCAGGCATCTTAGAATATTGTAGTGCATTTTAGATACTATGCAAAATGAATTAGATACTTTAATTTAACATGTAACACAGACCTGTGGAATAAGCGGTGCAGACTTAGTTTGGTTAGGATGAAGTAGAGCAAAGATAAATACTGCTATGCTAAATGTACCCAAAAACTTAAGACATAAGAAGAAATAAGGTAATCGGGATAATAAAAGCCTGATTGTAATATTCCTTCCACCACCCTGCACTG
>NW_024833157.1:0-1320 GCF_019175285.1 Sceloporus undulatus
ACTTTCCCATAGTATTTTTGGGCCTTTGTGAGTTTCAAGCACTGGGTCCCTGTGCTTGTGAATGTAGTGGTGGGCAATGCCTTATCCCCCCCCTCCCGGGGGATGAAGCATAGTTTTGTGCTTCCTTGCTTTTCCACTTTCACACTTAGGAGTCCCTTTCAAGCCGCTTAACAGATTAGAATTTCTGGAAGTTGTCAAGTGATTCCCCCCCCCTTTTTTTTTTTAATTTTCCTAATTCAGGTGTATTGTGTGTATGCACTTTCAAGGTGCCTGTATAGCTAAGCATATTTGAGGTCCCCTTCCCATTTTGAGAACAGTAGATGCATGATTAAAAAAAAAACCTGTGGTCCTTTGTAGATCCATCCTGCCATTTTTAGTTATCTTGAACTGTAATTTCAACCAGTCCCAGCTAACATGCTGAATGATAACAGACTGTGGGAAATGGAGTCTAAAACATCTGGAGGGTGCCAAGATGGGGGAGATTGTACTAACTGATGCCAGTGGCACTCAGCTATGAAGTACACTGGATGACTTTATGCCAGTCCTGATTTTTCAGTGTAACTGGAGTGGGAGTACTTCAGGGGGTTTATTTCATTTCATTTCATTTCGGGTTGTGATGATAAAATGTTTGTGGGGGACCTTGTTCATCCATGAGCTGTTTGGATAAAAGCCGGGATATAAATACATCAGTGTAATAACTAATAACATATATCTTTCTTATGTATTTTTGTATTGTTAGTGTTGTGTTTTACATAGTTGAAAATTAATAGAACGTAATGAAAAAATATTTTAGGTTGTATCTAGTTAATGCCAGATTGAATGCTTCAGCAGTATGCAGACAATGTTGCCAGGCTTATGTGTGAATAGGTAATCAAAGAATGATTAATTTAGATGTGTTGTACTGAAGAGAGCATGGACATTGACAAATCATTTGCTTCCTACAGCACATTCCTGGTTTTCTTAGCAAGATATGTCTATGAAGAATGAGCATATATCATCACAGCTTGAAAGAGACCGTTACTCCTGTTATCGTATATATCTTATGGGAGTACTTCTATTTATTTTAGTGTTATGAAGTTGCCTGAAGTGAATACCCAAAAAGAAGGGCTAATGGCAATAATTGAAGTATATGGAAACTGTTCTGCCACATTGATGAAGAGTGTAGATGATGAAATGGTTCCATATTGTTTGCAGTCATTACCAATAATGGATTTTGCTATTGTGATAGCGTAGCCGTGACTCACTGTACCACATTTATGAGAAGAAATATAACTTTTTTTTTGCTGATGTCTGAGGGAAAATAAATCCTAGATCAGCAGT
>NW_024833158.1:0-1320 GCF_019175285.1 Sceloporus undulatus
CTACCTTGTACTTGTGTTGGAACGCTGGTAAATTTGCCATTGTGAAATATACTGAAATAAGGCAGTAGATATAAAACAGGAAATACCTAAATTTATTAATTACATTTATAAATTAAGCTACTTATTTATGTTATGCCATACAATACAATATAATACATACAGTGGTACCTCGGGATACGAAATACCCAGGTTACGAAATTTCCGGGATACGAAAAAATCCCATTGGAAATAATTGTTCCGGGTTACGAATGTTTTTCGGGTTACGAAAAAATTTTTTGGTGCTTTTCGGCGCTTTTTCGCACGAAACGCGGCTTTTCCCCATTAGCGCCTATGGCAATTCGGCTTACGAAGGCTTTTCGGGTTACGAAAGCGGCCGCGGAACGAATTAATTTCGTAACCCGAGGGAGCAGTGTAATTTAATTTAACAAAAAATTAAATTTATAACTTAATTTAAAATTAAAATTTTAATTTAATTTAATTTATAATTTAATTTAAAATTTAATTTAAATTTATAATTTAGTTTATATAATTTAAGATCCATTATTTTCCAAATTCTATAATTAAAATTAATAATTAAATCTATTTATTTTCATTATGCGTTACAATACGGATATAGTTCATAACGGCAAGATCTAATACGGATACCACGCAGTTGTGTCCACGTTGCCTTCAGCGCAGTTCTGCTCACCTGAACGGCGTGCAGCGCTGCGCCCTGGAGGGTCCGGGGAGGCGGAAAACCTGTCCGTCATAGGCATCGTAATCAACTTGGATCGGAAGTGTGTTCTCCGTTTCCTTTGGTGCGGCCAGCGCTGGAACGCAACGGCGACAATGAAACCATAACTACCCTCTCTAGGGATATCTAGAGCGCAACTAGAGGAAGCTCTGCTAAGCCTTTGTAGCTCATCCATCGCAAATCTATGGTCAATGTCTGGAAGTGATTGACCGTAGAGTTGCGCTGGAGGACCTAGAGATTACTAGAGAGGATACCCACCGACCCAAATACACAATTAACTTAATTAAAGACTCACAAGCGTCTTTGCCGCCTTTCGCTCTTTCGCTCTGTGGCTGCGGACGAAGAAAGGAAAGGACGAACGATCGTTAAGTCATTGGCGTAGAAGGTTATTTCCGAAGATTAAATAAATGAATTTAACACCAAAAACCGCTTAATTATGTAAAATCCTAATTGCTTTCCAATAACTAAGTATTAATACATATCGATATTTACCTTTTTGGAGGCCAGTTTGATGCGTGGCGTGAAGCTGTTGCATTGGAGCTGGTTTTGCGAAGTGTAGAAACTTGTGGCGGCAGCGGCGAAAAAAA
>NW_024833159.1:0-842 GCF_019175285.1 Sceloporus undulatus
CTTTCGTGCTTTCATCTACATTCACTCTTCAGTTTGGTCCAGCAGCTGTCTCTGGTCTCATGGTCTAATGGTGTCACTGTGGCCCCAGCTATTTCTAAACATTACCTCAGTAATCTACCACACCTGATTTGCATGCTTTCTTCTTCGTGGTCTCTGCGAATCACACAAATGGGTTTATTCTGCGCCTGCGCAGCAATCCTCGGAAACTTCTAGAATCTCTAGGCAGAAAGCAATGTATCTTTCTGCAACTTTTTGGCGGTAGCCCTGCCCACCCATATATAAGGCCCCTGGTGGCCCGCTCCTCTTCAGTTCCTTCATTCCGCCGTGCTAAGCAGCTCGAGGAACTTCGCTAGCTTTTGCTTGCTCTTCTATTTGGAATCTCTGGCTTTGACCTAAAACTTTCAACTGACCATTCTTTCGGACTTTTCTTTGGACGGATGACTTTTGAATTTCGGCTTGACTTCGGACTGGTAGCGGACTTCTCTTACCATGGCCTCTTTCAAGCAATGTTCCAAGTGCGGGGTTAAAATCCCCAGGGCCAATGGCCACGACAAGTGTGTCCTCTGTTTAGGCGAGGCACACATTCAGGGCAGTTGTGCCCACTGCAAGGCCATGTCCGCCCAAGCCCTCAAGAACCGGGATCGGACTCTCAAGGCTGCCCTCTATCAGAGGGTTCTCAGCCAGCCTGGCGGCTCCGGAGCTTCTGGGGAAGCGGATGCTACTAAGGCCCCTAACAAAAAAGGGGAAAAACACTCCCACTGGGACAAGAAGCGGGCTCGCTCGTCCTCACCGCCTGCTAAGAGCCGCCGTAAGGGGCCCCCCAAGCACGGTCTCAGTGCCTC
>NW_024833159.1:942-1320 GCF_019175285.1 Sceloporus undulatus
GCCATGTCCGCCCAAGCCCTCAAGAACCGGGATCGGACTCTCAAGGCTGCCCTCTATCAGAGGGTTCTCAGCCAGCCTGGCGGCTCCGGAGCTTCTGGGGAAGCGGATGCTACTAAGGCCCCTAACAAAAAAGGGGAAAAACACTCCCACTGGGACAAGAAGCGGGCTCGCTCGTCCTCACCGCCTGCTAAGAGCCGCCGTAAGGGGCCCCCAAGCACGGTCTCAGTGCCTCTGCCTGAGTCAAGGCCAGTACCGTCGACATCGCCTGTTCTCGAGCCGGTGAACACCCCAACTCCGTCTATACCGGCGTCTTCCCGGATGGTGCCACTCAAGCCTAGAGTCCTTCTCACCAGCCACCTCTCTGTACCGGCAGACAGC
>NW_024833160.1:0-1320 GCF_019175285.1 Sceloporus undulatus
GGACAGGAAGGTACCCCTGGGAAAGTCTACAATAGGGATAGAATAGGTGCCATGACTTGAAGACACTTAAGAACAAATTCTTTTCCTACTTGAGCTTGCTTAGCACCATTGTTCCTTCCCTTGCTCTCTTAATGCTGAGATTCAATCTTGTCTCTCCTTACCCTCTTTAGCACACTTTGTGAAGCATCAGAGAATCTACACGGGAGAGAAAGCATACAAATGCCAGCAGTGTGGGAAAAGTTTTGCTCACAGGTCATTATTTGTAATGCACCAGAGAGTTCACACAGGAGAGAAACCATACAAATGCCAGCAGTGTGAGAAATGTTTTGCTCGCAACACACAACTTGTTTATCACAGGAATGTCCACACAGGACAGGGTCCATTCCAATGCCAGCAGTGTGGGAAATGTTTTGCTTATAAGTCACTTCTTGTAAGACATCAGAGAGTCCACACAGGAGAGAAACTATACAAATGCCAGCAATGTGGGAAATGTTTTGCTAACAGGTCTACCCTTGTGAATCATCAGAGAGGCCACACAGGAGAGAAGCCATACAAATGTCAGCATTGCGGAAAATATTTTACTCAGAAGTCACAGCTTAAGATACACCAGAGAATCCACACAGGAGAGAAGCCATACAAATGCCAGCAATGTGGGAAATGTTTTGCTCAGAAGTCACAACTTAACAAACACCAGAGAGTCCACACAGGAGAGAAACCACATAAATGCCAGCAGTGTGGAAAAATTTTTGTTAGGAAGTCAAACCTTGTGAAACATCAGACAGTCCATACAGGAGAGAAACCATACAAATGTCAGCCCTGTGGGGAACACTTTGCTCAGAAGTCAAGTTTTCTGGTTCATCAAAGAGTTCACAAAGGAGAGAAACCATATAAATGCCAGCAGTGTGGGAAAAGCTTTGCTCAGCTGTCAAGCTTTCTGGCTCATCAGAGAATCCATGCAGGAGAGAAACCATACAAATGCCAACACTGTGGAAAATGCTTGGCTGACAAGTCATACCTTGTCATGCATCAGAGGGTCCACACAGGAGAGAAACCATACAAATGCCAGCAGTGTGGGAAATGTTTTGCTTGGAAGGCAGTCTTTCGGCATCACCTGAGTGTCCACAGAGGAGATAAACCATACAAATGCCAGCAGTGTGGGAAATGTTTTGCTTACAAGTCAGTTCTTGTGAATCATCAGAGAGTCCACACAGGAGAAAAACCATACAAATGCCAACACTGTGGGAAATGTTTTGCTGACAAGTCCCAGCTTGTCAAGCATCAGAGAGTCCACACAGGAGAGAAACCACATAAATGCCAGCA
>NW_024833161.1:0-753 GCF_019175285.1 Sceloporus undulatus
GCTTGTTTTTATTTTATTTCATTAATTTTTATTATTGCTTGTTTTTTATTTTATTACATTAATTTTTATTATTAAATATATACACCCCTGCTTTGTTTTTTATTTATTTTTTCATTATTTTTTATTATTAAATATATGCAAGAGCATTTTATGTGTATTTATGGTGCTTTGAATGCTAACAAATGCCTTTCCTGGACAATTATAGTGATGATGATGGTGGTGGTGGTGGTGGTGGTGGTGATATTGATATCAACAAGCCTCTGAGGCACGGCCAATGTAACTTGCTATGATTTTTACAAACTCATGCGCAGTGAAGAAAAGCCACAGTCCCTTGCCCAAGTACTGTACACACTTCTGAGAAGTAAAGTTGAACCCGAGGACAAGTACATTTCTGCCATCTGTCTAAGAATAATGCCAAAATGTCCTCCATTTTGATCATGCCTAAAAACATGCATTTATATTAACATTTTTTAAAAAAAAACCTCATTTTTTGTGTGTCCTCCATTTTTATAAAAATGTGTCCTACATTTGAAAATGTTGCCCTACATTTGTCCTACATTTGTCCCGGTTTGGAGGTCCTCACTTATGGCAACCCTAGTCTGAGCGCTTGGCAGTTGGCAGTTGGAGGCCTTCAGAGAAGAGAGAGAGAGACTGAGGGGAAGAGTGGAAGGGGGTCCTGGAGGGAGGGGGCCTTGGGAGATATTGTCAGAACCTGTTATTGAGATCAGTTATAATGCTGTGTATATTCAGTTC
>NW_024833161.1:853-1320 GCF_019175285.1 Sceloporus undulatus
GCTTGTTTTTATTTTATTTCATTAATTTTTATTATTGCTTGTTTTTTATTTTATTACATTAATTTTTATTATTAAATATATACACCCCTGCTTTGTTTTTTATTTATTTTTTCATTATTTTTTATTATTAAATATATGCAAGAGCATTTTATGTGTATTTATGGTGCTTTGAATGCTAACAAATGCCTTTCCTGGACAATTATAGTGATGATGATGGTGGTGGTGGTGGTGGTGGTGGTGATATTGATATCAACAAGCCTCTGAGGCACGGCCAATGTAACTTGCTATGATTTTTACAAACTCATGCGCAGTGAAGAAAAGCCACAGTCCCTTGCCCAAGTACTGTACACACTTCTGAGAAGTAAAGTTGAACCCGAGGACAAGTACATTTCTGCCATCTGTCTAAGAATAATGCCAAAATGTCCTCCATTTTGATCATGCCTAAAAACATGCATTTATATTAACAT
>NW_024833162.1:0-1320 GCF_019175285.1 Sceloporus undulatus
CCTGAGGCTCCAGAGTCAGAAGGAGGCCAGGCTCCTTGGGCCAAAAGGAAGGAAGTGTGTCTCTTTGTGTGTGTCTTTTCAGATAGGAATTTCTTACACAGCTCTGGTCCTTCTGGGGATCATGGGTTTTAAAAAAGGACCAGAAATGGGGAATGATAGTTTTAATACAAGCCTTATTATTCTTCATAAACTTGGGGTTTGGCTCCTAAGAGGAGGATTGCCCCCCAAAAGGCCAAAAGTAGTTCCTTTGGGAGGTTTTTAAAGTCTCCCCAGTTTTCCTATTAAGAGATTTTTACACATGAAGGAATTTGACAAACCATCTCATATTACCAAGAATGAATCAAACAAACAACAACAAAAATAAGGATTAGAGAGAAAAACAAAGTGCTTAGTTTTTGAAAGTAAAACCATTATTAAGAGGGGAAAAACCAGACTTTGGTGCTTCGACCATTTTACGTCCAGCTCAGGCTGTATCTGCACTGCAGAAATAGTCCAGTTCGAAACTGCTTTAACTCTCCTGGCTCCATCCTGTGGAATCCTGGGATTTGTAGTTTGTTGCGGCACCAGAGATCCAGAGCCACCCCAAGGCAAGGCTCTCCAGGGCTCTCTTGGCCCTCCTTTGCTTTTGAATACAGTGGGCCCCTGGTATACGCGGGGGATCCTTTCCAGACACCCCCCCCCCACGTATACTAAAATCCACGTATGCTCAAGTCCACGCGCGCCGACACTGAGAACAAAAGTCCCTCTCCTCTAGGCTTGCCATAACCCTCCTGCCGGGGGTGACATTCCCGGTTTTTCACCACTAGGGGGCGTCCCTTCACGGTTTCCTCCTTGAGTCAGGTTTTTCCCGGGTTGAGGAGGTTGCCAGACTCAGGAAGAGCCTTCAGGGCCAGGAAGTGAGGAGGAGGCGTTGCCTGGGAGCAGAGCCTCTTGCCGGCAGTTTGGCCCTTTGAGGCCTGCGGTGGAAGGGAGGAGGCTGCGATGATGAGGAAAAGCAGGGGCTCCTCCGGATGGTCCTGGCCACTTCCCTTGGCTCCATCCCTCCCTCCTTCCTCCTCCTCCTCCTTTCAGAGCAGCCACAGCCGAAGTGAGCTGCTCATTCACACTCCCTGGCTTTTCTCTCTTCCCCCCAACCTTTCTGCACTTTGAGACCCCTTTAACTGCCCCAGCTCAATGCTCTGGAATTCTGGTGTCTGTGAGGCATTTGGCCTTCTCTGTTAGAGAGCTCTGGTGCCACAATAAACTACAGTTCCCAGGATTCCATAGCACTGAGCCCTGGCAGTCCAAGCAGTGTGTTTTGGACACAGATATCCTCCAAAT
>NW_024833163.1:0-1320 GCF_019175285.1 Sceloporus undulatus
AAATCTCAATAGGTTTGCTTCTAGTTTGAGATGTTCATCTAAACTCCGCTTGCACCCTCATTTTCATCCAGCTGTGAGAGACTGCTGTGTTGCTTTCCACATGGAAATGAATCAATATTTTCAGTATTCATTTTCCTTAATGTACACATTTCTTTACACATTAGGACTGATGCACATCACTCTCATTGTACATTGGAACATCAAGACAGTGCTGATGTGCATTGGGCCATTCTTACAGGTGTCCCATTGTGCATCTCCACAGTTCACTAGTAGGTTTTCTTAGTGTCTCTTATGTAGCCAAGTATGTAAAGTTATACACCATACACCATGATAGAGGGTTCAGGTCAGTGATGCCAGAAGTGACGTCATGCCGTTTGTTGTTTTCTACAGCAGTGCAGTGCAGGCTGCAAGGGTTCAGGGTGGAAGTCCCTTTCCCAAGTTCAGTAGCCCAACAATGCACTAACGTGTATTTGTTGATATTTTTTTCAATTGTACACGTCATACCTGTTTTCATTTTTGAACTATTTTACACCTCACTTCTTCTGTTTTATTTCTCTGAAATACCCCACAAGCTTAGTAAATGTGCACATTTCTAAAGTAAGCTGTGTTTACTTCACAAGCTGCAGAGATACAGAAAAAATAATCTTCATGAGACAGGAGGTAGGAGTGGCCTCTGTCATGAAATTATTTTTCAACTCTGGATTCAGTTCCGAATCTGCAAAAATGTGTTGTAAAATGGAATGACTATTTAAAAGTATACAAAATTAATTTAAAAAATTTGAGTGTCAGGAAACTCTGACAAGTAGAAACCTTATTTGGCAGAAAATCCACACATTGGTAACTTGTATAGGAAATAGCTCTTTTTCTGTGCAGAAAACAACATTTTCTATACAGACAATAATATTTCTCTGTAAGATTATTATTTTCTATGTGGTTTTCTAAGACTTTCCCACAGTGGAAAGAAAACTGCTTTAAATGCTTTTTGCTTCCTTTGAGAAGAAATTTCATAAAGAATTGTGTCTCTGCTGGGATGATCAGCCAGCTACTCGGTGCTGCAAGAGTTGATGTCTAGGCTAGAGTTCCTGGATTTATTCAAGGTATCTTGGATTAAAAATGAAACACCTCCCCAAGATTTAGGGATGAAACAGACCAACCCGAAGGGGTGACTTGAAGGTACCCCTACAAGAACTGGCTTGGGGCCTTGGCAAGTGTACATTGCAGCCCCAATCTGCCTTTTTCTCAGCCCAAAAAGAAGTGGCAAAATGCTGCTCCTTTTTTAAGCTGTTGAAAAGCCAGCTTTTCCTGCCCCACCATAGCTTT
>NW_024833164.1:0-1320 GCF_019175285.1 Sceloporus undulatus
CTTTTTAGATTGTAAGCCTGAGGGCAGGGAACCGTCTAACTAAAAGGATTGCATGTACAGCGCTGTGTAAATTTACAGCACTTCATAAATAAAGGATAATAATAATAATAATAATAATAATAATAATTTGTCAACTGTGCTGAAATTTAGGGGAAAACCCCTTTCAACATTTACATTGTTTTCTCGAGCAGGCCATTGCCTAACACATTTGCTGTCCTTTTCCCCTATGGAAAACCAAGGTGCACTGAGCTCTGGGGACGAGTCTTGTCTCTTGCTGGAAAAGAGAACTAAAAGGATCCAGCCTATCCCCCTATTTGCAGCAAGGACAGGCTGCCAAATAGATGCATTTCTCAAAAGGCAACACCATACTTGGTGTTACTAAATTTGCTTCTTTAGTCATGCTCCAAATGGAGGATGTTTTGGAATTCCTTGACAGAAAGTTGAAATGTAGGACATGTCCCGGAATGCCTATGGGAATCATATTGCGGAGTATGTTTAGTGTGGAGAAGAGAAGGTTAAGGGGTGACATGATACTGATGTTTAAGTATTTGAAAGAATATCATGTTGAGGATGGAGCGAGCTTGTTTTCTGCTGCTCCAGAGAACAGGACACGGAACAATGGATTCAAGCTACAGGAAAAGAGAATGCACCTCAACATTAGGAAGAACTTCCTGACAGTAAGAGCTGTTCGATAGTGGGACACACTCCCTTGGAGAGTGGTGGAGTCTTCTTCTTTGGAGATTTTTAAACAGGCTGCATGCCATGTGTCAAGGGTGCTTTGATTGTGAGTTCCCGTATGGCAGAATGGGGTTTGACTGGATGGTCCTATTGGTTTCTTCCAACTCTAGGGTTCTCTGACAGTGACAGTTATTATTATTATTATTATTAACCTTTATTTATGAAGCGCTGTAAATTTACACAGCGCTGTACATACAATCTTTTTAGTTAGACAGTTCCCTGCCCTCGGGCTTACAATTTAAAAAGACATGACACAGAAGGAGAAGGGAGTGGTGGAGGGAAAGGGTAAGAGATCCAGCAGTTCCTCTCTACCTCCGAGGCCTGGACCAAGGCAGATGGACTGGAGGGAGGGCTTTGCTTCATAATGGATGGTTAATCTTCTTCCAGGGAAAATACATACTCTCAAGTAGGATAATACATATACAGTACATAGCAATACAGGAAATGGTTTGATAAAAAGGCACCAAAAGAACATCAAAGAGTAAGCGACAATTATGCAATGCCTGGGAAGGCTTCTCTGAACAGGATGGTTTTCAACTCCGTTTTGAAGCTGGTTAATGAAGTGATGGCTCTTGTTTGTGG
>NW_024833165.1:0-1320 GCF_019175285.1 Sceloporus undulatus
TCTGAGAATGGCAAAGGGGGGCTGGTTAACTGTGGGGCATAGTCTCTGGGAATTGGAGGTGGGGGCTAGGTTTGGAAGAGGGTTGGATTTTAAGTTTTGAGGTTTCAATGTTTTCTTTGTCTTGGGGAGGGCAGTTCTGGCTTAAATGCTGGATTTCTGATTATGTCTTCTCAATAAAGTTATTTGTTGTTTCAACACGATGGACTTTTTGATGCACAGAAGTTCTGAATTTGCACAAAACACACTTTCTTCTCTTCTCGGTCCTCAACTCAGCTCCCAGCCATAAGAAGAACAGAGGCAAACACATCCTCCAAGTCTCCTCAAAGGAAGAAAGTGTATGGAAATGTATGAGAAAAGGGGGCAGGGGGCCCTTGAGGAGAGGCATGGCCATGGGGGGGAGGGGGCAGGGTCCTTTAGATGAAAAGGGGGCTTTGAGGAGCCCCTTCCTCCTGGAAAGTAGGGCAGAGGAGAGACCCTCCTCCCTTCCTCTTCATTTGGGGAGAGATGAGGGCTGGCAAGCCCCTTTCTTTGGTCTTCCAATGGGGCACCCTCTTCATCTCTGGGGGGCTGGGATGGGGTTCAGAAGAGGGGAGGCTCCAGTCAAATGACTTTTGTGACAAATAAAAAGCATCAGACATCATAGGCTTCAATAGCATTGGAAACAACAGGGTTTTTTTGGGGGAAGGGGGTTCTGTCTGAGGAGGAGAGAAGAGCCCAGATTTAGGCCAAAGCTGTGATATATGTTGTATGTTTCTTTAAGTCTTCCATCCTCTCTCTTCATTCACCTGTTCTGTGTTATTGTGTTCCTATAAATCATTATGTGATCTTGGGAGTTGTTTGGAAAGAGGCTGATTTTGTGTGTGAGTATTCTGAAGTTCCAGCGTTCCAGAAGATACTGATTTTTAATAAATGTATTTATCTGTTTAAGAAGCTAGATGAAGCATTCTTCACAACATTACATGGTGTCAGAAGTATGGACTTTCTTCGACCTCCACCTCCCCTGGTTTTGCAGGGGAATTTGGTGGTGAGTTGGAAACAGTGGGAACAAGCCTTTCAAAATTATCTTACAGCAGTTGGAGCAGATAAATATTCAAGGACAAGACAAATAGCTATCATCCTGAGTTGTGTTGGACAGGATGCTGTTGAAGTCTATAATACGTTTGTTTTTTCTGATACGGAACCAAAGGAAGTTGATGAAGTAGTTAAGAACTTTAGATACTATTTTACTCCTTGGACAAATGTTATATTTGAGCGTTATTTGTTTTGGAGTTGCTCATGGAAAAGCGAAGATTCTGTTGATACTTTTGTCACAGACATACG
>NW_024833167.1:0-1320 GCF_019175285.1 Sceloporus undulatus
AGTGTGATGTAATATTCAGCTTCGTAGATCATAGTGATGATTTCATGACTTTTTTACCTGGGAACATTATAGTCCTGCTTTGGAACTATTGTTGCCAAAATTCAAAGATATTACTGTACATTCAGTACACAGACAGATTTTGTTGCATCTTTGAGGCTAACTAAAGAAAGAAGTTTCCAACATGTCTTTTCGTAGACTTAAGTCTTTTTCTTCAGATTCATTTAGAAGAATAGTCTTAAGTCTATGAAGTTTCACAGTGCTGACCTCTTTCCTCTCTAAGGTGCTACAAGGTCTCTCTTCATACTGGATGCTAAAGGCACTGTCATACATCTTAATTAATTCATGGATTTATGATAAGTGTTACATTTGTGTTAGAAAGTCTGTAGTAAGAGCTAGGAAAGACCTCTGTCTGGAAGGGTGAAGATGAGCTGCCAGCTGGTCTTGGAAGGAACTTTAGGATTCTATGGGAATTGACAGACCACCCAAAAATGGCAGACTGGAGTCTCTGCTTTTAGCTCTGGAGGGACGCCGCAGCAGCCAAACTGCAAGGCCTCCCTCCAGAGTCAAAGGAAAGTTCGAAAAGCAGGTTCTTTCTTAGGTGCCAAGCACATGTCATGAGTCTACCATTGGTGTGCCGGTGACGTACGTGATGCACAGTGATGTTTGTACACTGCGCGTCACTTACGTGAAGATGGCAGGCCCCGTATGTGCTGGGCAATGTTTTCCTTTTATTCACCACTGACCTTCATCCTCCTTCACCAGAGCTGAAAAACATATTATGGTGCAAGCCATCTCAAGGGACCTGGTGTTACGCAAGGTGATCGAGAGAGCAGTCGTCAATCAACTAAAAGCAGTCTTGGAGGAAACGGCTTTTCTGGATCCATTACAAACCCGATTCAGGACGGGAAACGGAGTTGAGACTGCCATGGTTGCCTTGGTCGATGATCTCTTTCTGGGCATCGACAGGGGAAGTGTGACCCTGCTGTTGCTCTAGGACCTTTCAGCAGCCTTCAGTACCATTGATCACTGCATCCTTCTGGAACGCCTGAGGGAGTTGGATATTGGGGGCACTGCATTGCAGTGGTTCTGGTCCTACCTCTCAGGTAGGTTTCAATGGTGTCGCTTGGGGACAATTGTTCGGCCAAGAGGGAGCTCAAATCAGGAGTCCCTCAAGGCACGATTCTGTCCCCACTACCTCAGACAAAACACATAAAAGGTCCCAACCAACCATATGGAATTGCTGGGGAGGAAAGTCGCCAAAGAAAACCAGGATATCAGGTTGAAGGAAAGGCCACAAAGTTATTAAACCAAGCAAAACAG
>NW_024833168.1:0-1320 GCF_019175285.1 Sceloporus undulatus
TTTGGATTTCCTGCATGGCAGGGGGTTGGACTGTATGGCCTTTGTTGTATCTTCCAACTCTATGATTCTATGATTTGTTTTCAGTATAATATTTTGCATTTGTTTGCTTTAAACTGTGCTACCCCACTCTGAATTCTCCGACATGGAGCCGTTTATAAACACAGTGAATTACAAACATTTACATGAGAGGATGAAAGCAGGTATAACAAGAAATCCTCATTCCATCTCTGGACATCCTTTAAAAGACGTAAAATGCATGGATGAAAGATTTAGATACGGATTAAAACAAAGGCATGGCAGAGAGGCTGTTTAGCCACTTTCCTCCAAGGAAACATCGGACCTTATCACATGTGGGGGGTTTGCAGCTCAGATCCACACTTACTCCTGTTCTAGCAATGCAAAGCATGAAGTTTTTCACACCAGATCCAGAGTCACTCCTGTCTAGCAATGCGAATTAAGGTTAAAACATGATGTTTTACCACACCTGGTTGCCTTCTGTTACCTTTCCGAATCAAGAGGGAAGCGGAGTCAGTTCAATTCCAAGCAAGTCACGTGACGCGGATTGAAGCAAAGCAGAGTGAATGCACATTATATTACCACACTGCTGAGTTCAACTATTCAAATCGGCACCCTTGTACATGTTCAGTGAGGCTCTGGATGCTGTCCTCCTTCCCTGCCCCCTCCTTAGCTGTCATCCTTCATGGGGTGAAGAAGCAGTCAGGGAATGATGGGATAGGCGGCAGGTTGGCAGAGAGGATGAGATGGGGATGCAGGAGACTCTGGAGTCAGGTTTGGGATGCAGGAGAAGGCAGAGAATGATGGGATAGGTCGCTGGCAGTTGCTGGGGCCAGGATTGGGATGCAGGGGAAGGCAGGGGATGATGGGATAGGTCTCTGGGGGTCGCTGGGGCCAGGATTGGGATGTGGGAGAAGGCAGAGGATGATGGGATAGGTCTCTGGGGGTCGCTGGGGCCAGGATTGGGATGCGGGAGAAGGCAGAGGATGATGGGATGGGTCACCGAGGGTCGCTGGGGCCAGGATTGGGATGCAGGAGAAAGCAGAGGATGATGGGATAGGTTGTGGGGGTCGCTGGGGCCAGGATTGGGATGCAGGAGAAGGCAGAGGATGATGGGATAGGTCTCTGGGGGTCACTGGGGCCAGGATTGGGATGCGGGAGAAGGCAGAGAATGATGGGATAGGTCGCTGCGTGTTGCTGGGGCCAGGATTGGGATGCAGGAGAAGGCAGAGGATGATGAGATGGGTGGCAGGGGGGCAGATGGGGTGAAGGAGGAGGAGGGGGATGATGGAGCAGGACGCAGGG
>NW_024833169.1:0-1320 GCF_019175285.1 Sceloporus undulatus
CGTAAGCCGAATTGCCATAGGCGCTAATGGGGAAAAAAGCCGCGGCTCTGCCGCGGCTCCATTTAAAACAGCGCCGGCATTTTTTCGTAACCCGAAAAAACGTTCATAACCCGAAACAATAAATCCCTATGGGATTTATTCGTATCCCGAAAAATTCGTAAGCTGGGTAATTCGTATCCCGAGGTACCACTGTACCTGCTTTCCTCTTCTCTCATCCTCCAGCCCCAGCCCTAACTGCAAATGAGACATCCAGGCTGTGACTCTGCACATTGATCTCTGTGTGTGTGTGTGTGTGTGTGTGTGTGCGTGCGCATTTGTATAGCAACAAATTCTCCCAGTTATATCACTATTGTAAAAAATACAGATAGGTAACCTATGAGATATGATAGGAATCCTTCCCACTCCAGACCTCAGAAGTGGAGCATTCTTTGAAGAAAAAAAAATTCTAACCGACCTTTCAAACTTCCAAGATCTAACCAACTTTCTCTAGATTAGCAAAACTGTGATTCCAGAAGAGCCAATACAGCCATTCCACCTTAGCACTGAAACCAACATGTAAACCCACCCTTACCCTGATCCAGAAATCGGCTGACCACTCAGATGTAACCCATGGATCTCCCATTAGCATGCCAGGCCCCTGTATTCAAGACAGGTGCCAATTTATTTTCACAGCTATTCTAGTGACCTGAAAATTAAGCTGTTCTGAGCAAGACAACTGGGCCCATGTCCTGGAATTCTTGACACTGACATCAGCCATGGGCAGGTTTACTTTATCTATTTTATTGTTTGTATGTACAGCGCTGTGTAAATCTACAGTGCTATATAAATAAAGCCTCCTCCTCCTCCTCCTCCTCCTCATCATCATCATCACTGAATACAGAAAGACCCCTCTCCCAATAATTGTGTGCAGGCCACATACTTACTTGTAAGCTCTATTAAAGGCAAAAAGAAGATGACTGTGATTCTGTATCACCTATACAGCTGCATAGCCATCTAACTAAATAGTGTCTCCCAGCCTGATACCCTTCCAATCCTCACTTATTGGGCAACAGTCACTGCAGCTGATAGGGGTCTGTCCCCATTGACCTGCAAGCAGCCGACTGACACTTCAACCTCCTCCTACAAGTGATTTTCAGTCAACAGCCAGAAGCAGGATCCCTATCACAATTCCCCTTTGAACCAAAGGTCACTTGATGGAAACATCAGTCAGCTGCTTCGTAATGAATAGCGTAACCTGTTGCTTGCAGCAGCTGCTGCTTGGTAAGTAGGAATCAGAGGACGTTCACAGTCCTTATGTATTCCCTAAGCTAATGGATACAT
>NW_024833170.1:0-1320 GCF_019175285.1 Sceloporus undulatus
AACTGTCATCTTTCAGCCGTTGAGGGAGAGAGCAGGCCGGCCCAGCGTCATCAGGGGCTGGCCTGAAAACAGAGTGCCCTCCCTCCATAACTGTCATCTTTCGGCCGTTGAGAGAGAGAGAGCAGGCCGGCCCAGCGTCATCAGGGGCTGGCCTGAAGATACAGTGTATCTTAATTGTAGATTTTTCTTGTACTGTTATATAATTTTCTTGTACACCACTATGATCTATTTGGAATAGCGGTTTATAAATAAAACATATTATTATTATTATTATTATTATTATTATTCCCAAACTAACTGCCAATCAGATAACAAACTATGCTTGAACTCTTCTAGATCATGGCCACATAGCCCAAAAAACCCCCCAAAAATATGGATGTCAGCCATGAAACTAAGCCTTCGACTTCACACTATGCTTCAACAGCCCACAAAATCAATGAGCTTGGAGAATTTCCAGTGTTTCAGAACCCCAAGTTTCTCTACCCAAAGGCATCACTTCCATACCAAATAATGTATGTTTCACATGACCGTAGATGACAGAGCTTAATGCAGACTTGAAGATTAACACTATATATATATATATATATATATATATATATATATATATATATTAGGAAGAGCAAGATAAAATGGAAGGCTACATTGAAAATCTTCCAGACCATGTTAATGGATTTGTGCCCCATTTCATAAAGGCACAAAATCTACTCACTATTTTGAAAGGTATATTTCTTCAAAGTTATGACCATCATGACTTATGTCAATGTTAATCAATACAGCTCATCATTGGCTCTGATTCCTAATGGGAAAAAGAAACTGTTCTGGCACTAATGTAATATAAATGCTAAGAAGTGTATAAAGATACTTCTGATGGTGTAAGTGAATTGGTGCACAATAGGCAGTATCAAATGCATGGATACCAGCAAGTATTGGATTAATAACATACTTATTCTGTAGCAGACATACAGAAATGCTATTGTTAGGCTATGGTACACTTGGAATTGCGTCTTGAATGGCCAACTTGAGCCATGAGTGCAACAAGACTGAGGAGGCACTACAGAACCCTGAATAGAGCAGGATTGCTAATTGTTATAATTTTGACACCTTTGGCAAGAGGCTATATATATATTAGCATAGTGTAAATATCTAACAGTGTAGTTACTCTGGATCCCACAATGATATGCCTAATCATGCAAAAGGCACCAAAAGCTTAAGCTAAATCATGTGCAATGATTGAATAGCTCCTCCCCCAACCAGTCAAAAGTGTGCGAGAGTGGGTTGTATGTGTGTTCTACTGGTATGATTGGCTGCACTAGTGACTGT
>NW_024833171.1:0-1320 GCF_019175285.1 Sceloporus undulatus
AGGGTTTTGGGTTAGGGTTAGGGTTTAGGGATAGGGTTAGGGTTAGGTTTTAAGGTTAAGGTTTACGATTAGGGGTTTGGGTTAGGGGTTAGGGTCAGGGTTAGCTTTAGGGTTAGGCTTAGGGTTTAGGGTTAGGGTTTAGGGTTTAGGGTTAGGGTTAGGGTTTAGGGTTAGGGTTAGGGTTAGTGTTTAGGGTTAGGGTTAGGGTATAGGGATAGGGTTAAGGTTAGGGTTTAGGGTTAAGGTTAGGGTAAGCGTTATAGTTAGGGTTAGGGTTAGTATGTACGTCTATCTGGAGCGCTTTGAGGATGTGTTCCTGAATGGCAGGGGTTGGATTGGTTGGATATTGTGGTCTCTTCCAACTCTATGATTCTAAAAGACATCTGTAGTGCTCTACTCTGTCTAGGTCTGTCTGGCTCTGTCTGGCTCTATCTGGCTCTGTCTGGCTCTGTCTGGCTCTATCTGGCTCTGTCTGGCTCGGTCTGGCTCTGTCTGGCTCTGTTTGGCTCTATCTGGCTCTGTCTGGCTCTGTCTGGCTCTGTCTGGCTCTGTCTAGCTCTATCTGACTCTGTCTGGCTCTGTCTGGCTCTATGTGGCTCTGCCTGGCTCTATGTGGCTCTGCCTGGCTCTATCAAGCTCTGTCTGGCTCTGTCTGGCTCTGTCTAGCTCTATGTGGCTCTGTCTGGCTCTGTGTGGGTCTATCTGGCTCTGTCTGGCTCTGGCTCGCTCTATCTGGAGTTAGGGTTAGGGGTAGGGTTTAGGGTTAAGGTTAGGGTTTAGGGTTAGGTTTAGGGTTAGGGTTAGGGTTTAGGGTTAGGGTTTAGGGTTCAGGTTAGGGTTTAGGAATAGGGTTAAGGTTAGGGTTTATGGTTAGGGTTAGGGTAAGGGTTATAGTTAAGGTTAGGGTTAGGATGTACATCTATCTGGAGCGCTTTGAGGATGTGTTCCTGAATGGCAGGGGTTGGATTGGTTGGATATTGTGGTCTCTTCCAACTCTACGATTCTAAATGACATCTGTAGTGCTCTACTCTGTCTAGCTGTATCTGACTCTGTCTGGCACTATCTGGCTCTGTCTGGCTCTGTCTGGCTCTGTCTGTCTCTGTCTAACTATATCTGGCTCTGTCTGGCTCTGTCTGGCTCTGTCTAGCTCTGTCTGGCTCTGTCTAGCTCTATGTGGCTCTGTCTGGCTCTGTGTGGGTCTATCTGGCTCTGTCTGGCTCTGTCTCGCTCTATATGGCTCTATCTGGCTCTGTCTGGCTCTCTCTGGCTCTATCTGGAGTTAGGGTTGGGGTTTAGGGTTAGGGTTAGGGTTAGGGTTTA
>NW_024833172.1:0-1319 GCF_019175285.1 Sceloporus undulatus
TCCAGGACCAGGAAGAATGTCACAATGTCCTCCATTTTGAGCATGAGTGAATAGCATGAATTTATACTGTTGTAAATGTTCTGTCCTCCATTTTTCTTGAGCGCCCTACAATTTGTCCTACATTTTGTGGAAGGTCATTATGGCAGCCCTACATATTAATCACACCCATGAATGTCAACGCTGCAGATATGGAGGGATGATTGTACTGTCTTGATCTGCATTGGCACCACTATAACCGCCGTTGCATGGAATTCTGGGAATTGTAGTTTAGCTCCGACAGAGGAGGCTAACTGTTCCTCGGATCCCCAGCCCTGAGGCAAGGGCCAGGGAAAGCGGTCCAAGAGGGGGCCATTGCAGCACCTGGTCGCAGACGAAGACGTCTGCGCTCTCTCCGCTGAGGAGGAGGACGTGCAGGGCCAGCCAGGCCATGCGGAGGGCCGCGCAGAGGGCCAGGCCCCTTCCCAGGATGCTCCGCGGCAGCCAGCCCCCCGCCGTCCTCACGTCCAGCTGCAGCGCCTCCGCGAAGCAGCGCCGGGGGTCGAAGCGGGGCGTCCAGATCTGCACCCGGCAGCCCCGCGAGCGCAGGGCCAGCGCCGCGTCCAACACCAGCCGCTCCGCCCCGCCGAGGCCCAGGTCCGGGTGGAGGAAGAGCACCGCCGGACCTCCTCCTCCTCCTCCTCCTCCTTCTCCCTCATCCGCCGCCATGATGGCAGCTTCTTCCCTCAGCTTCCGCCTCGGGTGGCGCCAGTGCGCATGCTCCGATCTCCGTCCACGTCAGCCTTAGCCACGTTCCTCGCGTGAGGTGGCTAAAGAACTGCCTGTGCGTTTTTGTAATGTGGCCGCGAATGAGAGGAGGAGGGGCGGCGCCTCAGTGGTATTGTGGGAAGGGATTGTTTTCTCCCCGCTCACTCTCTTGGCTGTCGAAACGACGCATTCGAGTCAGGCACTAGGGTGGACAGCTCCCTGAGGGGTCCTCCCGTGTTGCGTGGCGAAAGGCCCCCTCTTCTTCTTGATCGCTGAGACGTGTCTTGTTCCGTCAGACGGAGAGTGAGGAGGGCTGCGTCAGGGCTTGAGATGGTGAGAGCGAGCGAAGTCTGTGTCTTGAGGGGCTCACTATTGAATGTGTATTAAGCCTTGTGTCTCATCCGGGTCTTTTCCCTTTGCCTTCCAGCCAGGACCAAACCCCAGCGCCACCAACGTCGGCGCCTCCGGCCGCTCCCCCAGCAAAGCCGTCGCCCCGAGGGCCGCCGGATCCACCGTTCGGCAGAGGTAGGCAGGCAGGCAGGCAGCGGGACAGGGACCGAGGGACGCATTGGGGG
>NW_024833173.1:0-1319 GCF_019175285.1 Sceloporus undulatus
GAAGCCTGACTTGTAGTTTGAGGCCTAGTAGTTGCCACTGAAAGCCTGACTTGTAGTTTAAGGCCTAGTAGTTTGCTATGGGAGGCTTGACTTGTAGTTTTGTTACGGCAGGAATCAGTAATTAGTAAACTTACAATGACGGAGACAACAGCCAGAAGTTCAGTAGCTCAGATATGCTGTTTATTTGCTATAGCAAAGAGACAGACCCTTTGAATCACTTCAAGAAGAGCCAGCCTCGAAGGTAGGCTGCTGGCTCTCCTTTATACACAAAAACCACAGAAACCACAAGCTGTCACAAGTGTTCAGTTTGACCAGACAATTACACCATGTCTCATTCTTACTTTCTGCAACTTAAGCAAGTCTATATTTGCAATCCTTGCAAGCTAGCAAGTTAACATGGGGCCCCCTTGTCCCCCATGTCTCCCCCTCCCCTATATATTTCTCGTTAGTCTAACCGCAGGACAGAAATTTCCCGTACAGCGAATGTCCAGTATACTACCTATGCAATTTTGGTTATCCCTTGTCACACATCTCCTACAGTTAGGTTTGGCAATTTCTTGTCACATTATAGCAACTTTGAATTGTCAATGGCTTCTAGTTATCATTTAGCCCTTAATTTAGCCTCCTTTTTACCCTATCAGTTTGAGGCCTAGTAGTTGCCACTGAAAGCCTAACTTTTAGTTTGAGGCCTAGTAGTTGCAATACAACCATAAATCCACATGCAATACAATGGTATCTAAAATACATATTATAAACAATAATCCGTTAAAACCTGAATCAACCATACTAATAAAGACATCAGTTACAAGGTGCTGTTCTGATCAGAAGTGGGATTTCTCCCACTTCTTTACAGAAGGCGGGGGGCATGCCCCCTGAAGAGACCCGTCTCTGGTGCCTTCTTGAAGGCATCTAAAGTGGTCTTAAGACTGGGATCTCCTCCGTAAATTATTCCATAACGTGGGGGCCATGGCAGTGAATTTTGTATGGGAAGTTGATATTAATCTAGTCTTTGAGTACAGTAAAAGATTCTTCTGGATGTTCTGAGGGTGCGGAGCAGATTATGTCGGGAGAGGCATTCCCTCAAGTAACTCAGGCCCAAGCCATGTAGGGCTTTAAAGGTGATGACCAACACTTTGTATTGCGCCCGGAAGCTGACTGGCAGCCAGTGTAGAGATTTTAAAACTGGTGTGACATGATCTGGTCTGGATGTTCCAGTGACCAGTCTGGCTGCTGCATTTTGAACTAGCTGAAGCTTCCAAACCTGGTACAAATGTAGCCCCATGTAGAGCGCATTGCAGAAATCTAGTCAAGAGATTACC
>NW_024833174.1:0-556 GCF_019175285.1 Sceloporus undulatus
AATCTGAGGATGACACTCCTAGATGCAGCTCAAGAATAACATAGCAGCGTATGGAAACAAATATCCAGATAGAGATATTGGCAATACACTGACCACTTTTCACTTAAAAATAAATCAGAAACACAATTGGTTTCATACAAATAATAATACAAATATTTGCAAGCTCTCTTCTCTGACTTCCATCAACTTCACCTTTTCTTGTACACACAACTCCAATCTAATCCACACCAATCAGCGTGTCAGCTGTATACTGTATTGTCTGTGAGTCATCTCCTAGTGCCAAACACCATGGAGGGACCCCTGCAGTTAGCTTCTGACTCAGGACTCTATGGCACTCTCACAGGATATGATGACACCTGCCAATCAAAGTATTTTTGCACGTTGTTAATGGAATATTTTTTCCAACAGTCCTTTGACTATCTGCTTCCACTGATTCCCTCATCAAAGTTCCCTCAATCTCTTCTTTGGTAGCTCCTATGAGTAAAGATACAATCATTATATGGATTTGGGGGCATCCAGAACAGGGTCATGCTCAGGTCACTCACACCAACTTTAT
>NW_024833174.1:656-1319 GCF_019175285.1 Sceloporus undulatus
GTCATGCTCAGGTCACTCACACCAACTTTATTAATCTAATTTGAAATAGGGAGGGGTGAACATGGGGCTAAATCTTGGGGTAACATCTTCCTCTCTTAATGCTGAGATTAGTTTTGTCTGTCATTTTCCTTGTTTACAGAATTACTTGTCAGTCATGAGAGAATCCACACAAGAAAGAAGTCACATAAATGTCAGCATTGTGGGAAAAAATTTGCTTACAAGTCATACCTAGTGATCCATCAGAGAGTCCACACAGGAGAGAAACCATACAAATGCCAGCATTGTGGGAAAGGTTTTTATTTGAAGTCAATCCTAGTGTCACATCAAAGAGTCCACACAGGAGAGAAACCATACAAATGCCAGCATTGTGGGAAATGTTTCTCTCAGAAGTCAAACCTAGTGACGCATCAGAGAATCCACACAGGAGAGAAGCCATACAAATGCCAGCATTGTGGGAAGGTTTTTATTTGAAGTCAATCCTAGTGTCACATCAGAGAGGCCATACAGGAGAGAAGCCACACAAATCCCAATAGTGAAGTAACATTATTATTGTCAATAATGAATACAAAAAATATATTTTCAATCCAGTGGTGCTAAGAAAAGGCCCTTGTGATTTTGTTTGTAAGTTTTGTCTGTCGATATGTCTATTTGTGTTTTAAAGTT
>NW_024833175.1:0-432 GCF_019175285.1 Sceloporus undulatus
TTTAGGGGAAATGTGACCCCGTCCAGGACTGGATGGCAAATTTCCCTTCTTGGCCTTGGGGCACATGTCACAAGTACTTCTGTTTGCTCTGGATTCAGCTTGAGTTTGTTTTTCCTCACCGAGGCCATTACTGACTCCACACAGGCATCCAGAGGAGAGATGCCATCCTTGGTCACTGCATCAGGGGCTCTGGCTCTGGCTCTGGCTGTATCTGGCTCTGGCTCTGTCTGGCTCTATCTGGCTCTGTCTGGCTCTGGCTCTGTTTGGCTCTGTCTGGCTCTCACTGGCTCTGTCTGGCTCTATGTGGCTCTGCCTCTGTCTGGCTCTGTCTGGCTCTGTCTGGCTCTATCTGGCTCTGTCTGACTCTGTCTGGCTCTGTCTGGCTCTATCTGGCTCTGTCTGGCTCTTATCTGGCTCTGTCTGTCTCTGTCT
>NW_024833175.1:532-787 GCF_019175285.1 Sceloporus undulatus
TTATGATCTGCTCTTGGGGTCCCAGTGACTAATCTGGCTGCAGCATTTTGAACTAATTCAAGCTTCTGAACCTGGTACAAAGGTAGCCCCATGTAGAGTGCATTGCAGAAATCCAAACAAGAGGTCACCAGTGCATGTACTAACTTCCCTGGGTCCCCTCAGTCCAGACAGAGACGCAGCTGGCATATCAGCCGAAGCTGATACCAAGCACTCCTAGCCATCGCATCCACTTGACATGATAACTGTAGGGATGAA
>NW_024833175.1:887-1319 GCF_019175285.1 Sceloporus undulatus
TTTAGGGGAAATGTGACCCCGTCCAGGACTGGATGGCAAATTTCCCTTCTTGGCCTTGGGGCACATGTCACAAGTACTTCTGTTTGCTCTGGATTCAGCTTGAGTTTGTTTTTCCTCACCGAGGCCATTACTGACTCCACACAGGCATCCAGAGGAGAGATGCCATCCTTGGTCACTGCATCAGGGGCTCTGGCTCTGGCTCTGGCTGTATCTGGCTCTGGCTCTGTCTGGCTCTATCTGGCTCTGTCTGGCTCTGGCTCTGTTTGGCTCTGTCTGGCTCTCACTGGCTCTGTCTGGCTCTATGTGGCTCTGCCTCTGTCTGGCTCTGTCTGGCTCTGTCTGGCTCTATCTGGCTCTGTCTGACTCTGTCTGGCTCTGTCTGGCTCTATCTGGCTCTGTCTGGCTCTTATCTGGCTCTGTCTGTCTCTGTCT
>NW_024833176.1:0-1319 GCF_019175285.1 Sceloporus undulatus
GCAAAGCAGCGGATCGGGGCCTCGGAGGCTGCCGGTCTGGCAGCTGAAGCCCCGATACACTGGGGAAAGGGGTGCCTATAGGCCACCCCAAAGGGGCGGTCTGTAATGCGCCCCTGTTAAAACTAATAATTAGGGGACAGGTGGAAATCTCCTTGTGCTTTCTGAAGGAATTTTGGAAGACAACAGGGAATCTGGTGTTGGCAATGTCAGCCATGACTGCATTCCTTTTGGGATAACACCTCACATCCCTCATGATGTAAATCATAATGCTGAGCTGAATCAAAGTTAGTGAGAGGCAATCTTTTCTTTCTCTTTTGTGCCTCTCCCCTCTTCCTCCTCCTCTGCCTTCTACATTCCCCTTCTGGACTACCAGGGAAGGGGCACATCATATTAGCCAAAGATTCCTGCTGCTCATTTGCAAAGGACTGGGCTTGTAAATCTTTTCTTATTTTGTTCTTCTACACATGAACAACCACGAGAACAAAAATCAAAAGTATTTGTCCTAGTGACTAAAGAGTAGAAGAGTGTCTAAGCAGTTTTCAATGTGTTTTTTTTCATGATCTTGGGATTTATGTAGTGGGGGGGGCACAGAAAATAGTGTCTTTTGCACAAAATACAGTGGATCCTTGTTATACGCTGTGGTTTGGTTCCAAGATCCCCCATGTATAACAAAATCCGTGTATGCTCAAGTCCCATTAAATATAATGACATAGCAAAATGGAAAATGGTGTTAAATATAATGACATAGCATAATGACATAGCAAAATGGAAAAATGGAAAATCAAGGTAAATTTATACTTTTTTGGAACATTTTCAAACCGTGTATGCTTGAATCCGTGTATGAAAAATCCGTGTATAAGAAGGGCCGACTGTACATTGCTTTCTTATTATTTATTGCATTAAATTATTAGCAATAGCAATAGCAAATACATTTCTATGCCACTTATCAATGCACTTAAGCACTCCCTAAGTGGTTTACAATGTGTACGCTAATTGCTCCCAACAAGCTGGGTACTCAATTTTGCGACCTCAGAAGGATCCAATGCTGAGTAGACCTGGAGCCCTACCTCGGATCAGACTCACAATCTTATGTCTGTGAATGGCTGCAGTACCGGTATTTAACCATGGCGCCACCAGGGCTCCCTCAATTATTGCAATTATTACATTGTTTTTTAAACATCATCATCATTATTATTGTTGTTGTTGTTGTTGTTGTTGTTGTTATTATTTTAAAAGAACAAATAAAAAAGCTTTATTGGACAATGCTGAGTGTTCTTACTTAAGTGAATGTTTTACTCTCCAAAAAAAGCCCAGAAGTA
>NW_024833177.1:0-307 GCF_019175285.1 Sceloporus undulatus
TGGCCATGCGGGATGGCATCCACAACTCTATGGTAGGACCTGGGTCAATGAATGGCCAGTTTTAGCCTCATTCCACCCAGAACAACACTGGAGCATGGAGGGTTTTGCTGAGTCAGGTTGTGTGGCCTGGTGGCCCCTCATTCTCCCAAACCAGTTGCCCTCCATCCCCCAGGGAGGCCCTTGGTCAGGCAGGGCAGGAAAGGAGCTTTCTCTTCTCTGGTTGCTCCCCTTGCATTGTATCCTGCCCTCCTCCCAGGGTTGGGGGGCACCAGAGGATTGAGCTGATGGGAAGAGAGCACCTGATTTA
>NW_024833177.1:407-1319 GCF_019175285.1 Sceloporus undulatus
TTCATGCCACCTCATGTTTTTCAAAATGATGAAATGCTGTTTCAAAGTCACGGATGAGAATTAGACTACTCTTTCATGTAGAGGAGGAGGAGGAGGAGGACCTGTTTTATGTCCCATGTAGAGAAGATCTAGCTCCTGGACTGGATAAGATATGCACTACTTTACGGATCTGATCCACAGCCTCCCCTCATCATGCCCCCATCCCCATTTCGACACTGGTGAAAATAATTACTTCATTTTTACAAATGAGTGTTCATCTAAGTTTAACTGCTGTGTTTGTGTCTGTCAGTCATAGCTAGGGCATGAGGTGTGCAGCTCCTCTCTCTGGTTGCTGAGTCCATCCAGAAATCCTTATATGTATATTTATGTGCAATGTTTCTGAACAGACCCATTGCCAAAATCACATTCATTTTCACTTCTTTATGTACATTTTTAAAAGGTATGCACACCACTAAATGTGTTGCACTTGATACAACAAAATTCTATAAATGTATAGGTTTAAGATTAAAGATTGCATCTTGGATTATGCTCATTTTTGGGAAGAGAAGACATATGTAAATTCATTTTATAAACTCGGTAAAACAAATACCTCACAAAGCTCTAGTAAAGAACACATACACATATATTCCCCACACAAAGGACCATGTGTCTGGGGTCTGGAAATCTCACTTCCAACTTCTGGGAAGACAATGCTGCCAGAGGCTGAATTTGGGGCTTTATGCCTGCAAAGCATGGGCTCACTCTCTCAGCTGCATCCCTTCCATACAATCCTGGACTGAAGCATTTAAACAAAGGTCCTCTTTCAGCTCCAGGAATAAAGGCCTACCTTCAGTACAAAGACCCAGAAAGGCCTCTCCTGCAGTCCTTTATGGCCGGAGCTTCCCAGGGTCAGAGGCCGTCTCCTCAGCCGTA
>NW_024833178.1:0-611 GCF_019175285.1 Sceloporus undulatus
GCTGGTATTAACAGAAAGGGCTAGTTTCTGGGAATGACAAAGGGGGGCATTGTTACCTGAGGGGCATAGACTGTGGGAATTGGAGGCGGGGGCTTGGTTTTGAAGAGGGTGGAATTTTAAGTTTTGGGTTTTTAATGTATTTTTTGGATTGGAGTGGGCATTTCTGGCTTAAACGCTGAATTTTTATGTATTCTCAATAAAGTTCTTTGCTGTTTCAACACATTGGATTCTTTGATGCACAGAAGTTCTGAATTTGCACAAAACTGACCCTTTCTTCTCTCCTCAATCCTCAGCTCCATTCCCAGCCATAAGTACAGCAGAGGCAAACACACACACACAATATACACAGGGAGAGCTATATTTCCAAGGCGGAGCCTTCCTTTCCTGCCTTTCCCTCCTGAATCCAGCTCTGACTTTGGGCTCCATTGTGGTCTCCTCAAAGGAAGAAAGGAAGGGGAGGCCGCCAAACCCCCGGCACATACCTTCCTTTCCCGAAAAGGCCGGCAGCGGACTAAGCAGCAGCATCTAGGCCCTGGCAATCCCTGTTCATGCTGAGGAGGGGTCTTTGGGGGCATCTGTGCATGCACAGTCTCAGCCCCTGAAGCCATGGC
>NW_024833178.1:711-1319 GCF_019175285.1 Sceloporus undulatus
CAGAAGTTCTGAATTTGCACAAAACTGACCCTTTCTTCTCTCCTCAGTCCTCAGCTCCATTCCCAGCCATAAGTACAGCAGAGGCAAACACACACACACACAATATACACAGGGAGAGCTATATTTCCAAGGCGGAGCCTTCCTTTCCTGCCTTTCCTTCCTGAATCCAGCTCTGACTTTGGGCTCCATTGTGGTCTCCTCAAAGGAAGAAAGGAAGGGGAGGCCGCCAAACCCCCGGCACATACCTTCCTTTCCCGAAAAGGCCGGCAGCGGAATAAGTAGCAGCATCTAGGCCCTGGCAATCCCTGTTCATGCTGAGGAGGGGTCTTTGGGGGCATCCGTGCATGTACAGTCTCAGCCCCTGAAGCCATGGCTACCCTCACATTCTTTTCTGAGGGAGGGAGGGATGTGAGGAGAGCCCTTGTTCATTCAGAGGAATGGCTGAAGGGTCTTCTGAGGGCCCTTGGATGCTATAAGAAGGAAGGAAGCCCTTCTCCATCCAAAGAAAGGCAAGGGGCCTGCCAGGCCTCCTCTCCCTCTTTCCTTCCCTGCCCCCTCCTCGGGGGATTCCTTGGGCCCAGGTACTTGGGTTATTATGAGAAGAGAGG
>NW_024833179.1:0-1319 GCF_019175285.1 Sceloporus undulatus
GGGGGGGGGGGGTCATTCCCTTCTGCATCTCTTTTGTGTAGCTTTTCATTCCTCCTTGGTTTTGTAGCCAGTCCTGCTGCTCCCAGGCTAACACCCTCTTTCTCACCCCACCCCAGAAGAAATCGCCTTCTGTCAACATAATAGAGGTCTGACCCTGGCTGCCCCTCCGCCAGACACCGCCTTGGATGCCTTTGCCTTTGCTGCCTCTGGGCTCCGCTCTTGCATGAAAAGGAGACCCCCAATCTCGCCCCACACCTGCCGCCGCGACCCTCGCCCGGAGCCAGGACAAGGTGCCCCCCCTGCAGAAGAGGAGGAAGCCCTCGGGCTGCCCACCCTGCCCCTTGGCTGACCAGCAGGAGATGGCCGCTGGTAGGGAAGGCCAGCCAGGAGACCCCCCGGAAGGCCCCGAGCAGCACCATCAGGAGCATCAGGAGGAGGGCAGTCCTCATCCCTGCATGAGTCTGGGGGGGGTGTCTCCCTTCAGGACTGAGCTGGACCCCCACCCCATCAAGGCAGCCGAAAGGAAGGCAGGTGGACCTTGAACAGCTGGGGCTGCAAGGGGAAGACACTGTGTGGGGAGGGAACAAAGGCCTTAACTGCCCCCTCCCGCTCTGGTTGCATCTCAGCAGCAGCAGCAGCAGCAGCAGAGCCCCATCCGACTCCAGGGAAACCGGGGGCCCCCCCCCCCCCCCCCCGCTGCCAGCAGCGCCTGTTTGCGGGTCTGGCGCCTGTTTCAGGGCAGAGGCTTTGCCGTGCTGTGGGGGGTGGAAGAGAAACCCCCTCCCCAAGAGGAGGAGAAGGTCCCTCCCATTGAACTGTCTCTCACTGCCAGTGACTCAATAAGATCCTCGCCACCTCCAGTGCCAAGGAGACTGAGGCCGACGCCAGTGCCGCCCCAGATGGGACCCCCAACCCGCGCAAGAGCAGCAGCAATAGCACCCAGCGCCGGCCCCCCTGCAGCCCACCTCAATTCAGGGCAACGATGCTGAGGGAAGACCCTGAGCCCCCCCTTCAGAGGGGACCCCCCTCTGGCACCCCCCCCAAGCTCAACCACAGCGGTTTCCCTCTGGCGCCTTTGTGCGCCCCCCCCCGACCCCCAGTAATGTCCTCTGAGGATGCTCCCCATTGTTTTTTTTTGGGGGGGTGATGGTGCTGCTTCATCTGGCCTCTAAATAAAGACCATCCCCAGGTGCCCAACCTCCGCTGGTGCCCAGGGAGCTGAGTGGTGTTCCAGCCTCCTTGTCTTCCTGCTCTTTGGGAGGGGGTACATATGTGAGGCCAAAGGAAGTCCCCCACACACACAAGGACACGGGGGGGGG
>NW_024833180.1:0-1319 GCF_019175285.1 Sceloporus undulatus
TATCCAGATTCTGTCCTGTAAAACTATTAGAGCCCCTTTGATGCTGTCTTTGATTCAGAACATATGATTTTAAGGCATCTTACACTTCTGTCTCCATCCAATAAACTTTTTAATTCTTTGAAGCATTCTGTTTTCCTGGCTGCCCATCCTAAGAACATGAAACATAGCCCTAGTTATGATGACTCAATCTTTTTCTTAATGGGGATATAGAGCAAGGGCCACAGGATTCCCACTCCTGGCATAAGACCTGGCCCAGTTCATTGCAGAGATTTGAAGTCCTTAATGTTAGAGCCAGACTGGGAGGTTTTGGGAGTCCCTGTCCCTCCAAAAGTAACTTTCCCAAGAGCAGTCTATGTCTCCTTTCCAAAGGCCAGCAGTGGATGGAGAAGGAGGCCTTGGGAAGCAGAGGAGAGCTTGGCTTGACCCCCAAGGACTCTCCCTTGAAGGTTTCTATCTCTCTAGGAAACGGTGGAGCCTGGGAGGGAGACTGAGGACCAGGGCATGCTGGGAAAAGCTTCAGGGGGAGCTTATGGGAGCAAATGTGGGACTTTGCTTTCTCCCCCCGATTACGATCCTGCTCTCTTTTGACAAGGTAAGCTCAATGGTGGAAAAGACTGCAAAAGCCATCTTCCCTATACGTTCCATGCTGATCTCTATGGCACCTTAGGAGTAAGTAAGTCTCCACTGAGGGCAGCACAGTCAAAAAACAAAATCCAAAATGAGGAGTGGTCTTTGAGATCCTGATGGTCCCCTGAGAGGAAAATGCCAGCCCCTGAAACCAGTCCTGGCCAGCTTTTGGGAAAGTGCCCTGAAGGTTTAGTCCAAGCAGCTCTCAGCCCCTGGCAGACTGTCCCTTCCTTGAGCCTTGCTCTCCTGGAGGCTCAGAGGAGATTCTGGGGAGCCTGGGCATCTCATCTTCTTAGGGACCCTGAGCCTCAAGTTCTGCTGGCAAACGGCCATTCACCCACGAGGAGCCCGTTCCCCACTCTGTCCTGGCACATGCCTTAGGAAACCTCTTCCACGGGAATTTGGGAGCTCCTAATCTTAGTGGAAATGGGAACTTCTGGAATCCTTCTATTCTTCCCATCCAGGAAAGAAGGGATAGTTGTGAATCTCTTCCAAGGAAAAGAGGGGTTGATGTTGTTGTTGTTGTTGTTGTTGTTGTAATAACAGAGCTCCAGTCAATGGAGATCTTCTTCAAGCAGTGAAGGGAAGTTTATGCAAATGCAGAATGACATCATTGCTATGGAAGGCTCTCTTGACCAATCAGAGAGCAAGATGAAGGTTCTTCTGGAAGCTTCCGTGAGAAGGAGATATAA
>NW_024833181.1:0-1319 GCF_019175285.1 Sceloporus undulatus
CCTACCCCCATCTCTCGCTACATGAATTCCATGTTCCTTATCTCCCAAATACAAAACAAAATGTAACTCATTTTAATCTAAATCCAAATCAGGGATAGTACTGCTCCCTAATCCACATCCTTTTCTCCTTTTGTATTCTTCCCTACTATCCTTAACAGACCCTTTGTGAGGCTGGATTGTATGGAGTCACATTGCTTCTGCCATTAAGTGGCTGTCTATTTTCTTTCTTCAGAAACTTTTATCTGTGAAAAGATGTGTCTGTCAACTAAATGTTCAATGCATTTCCTATGATAATAAACTGCTTTGTATGAATATTTACTTGTAATCCTCACATCTGCGTAAAATCAGTCAGTATTCTTAACTGTAAATTTAAAGGTGAGCCTTCGAGAAACTGGCTTATTCAAGGCCACCCAGTGAGTTCGTGGCACAGACAAGACAATACAGGCACTTCCTGATTTGTAACCTAACCTACACTGCACCACATCACAACACACAACACAACACACCAACTCCTAAATTAGAATGATGTATTTGCATAGGGTGAGTGGGAAAACATGTCATGTTTCCAAACCTTATGGTAAATTCTTTGTTCTTTGTTTGGTTTGTCTAAATAATCAGTTAAAGACTCTGGAAATTATCAGAGAAAAAGGATGGGAGAAAAACAGGATGCTCTCATCCATATTGCGTGAAAATTATCACACAATGTCTTGCAATGTCACGCGCATCCCGTTTTTCTCTTGTCAGTGAAGTGGAATGGTTCCGTAAGTTTTTATTCACGGAAACTGACATGAATAAAAAGTTATAAGACCATTCCACTTCATTGATGGGAGAAAGATGGGATGAACGCATGCCATGGGACACCAAGTGATGACCTTCATGAATTGCACAATAAGGATGGGATCATCCCGTTTCTCTCTTGTCCTTTTTCTCTGTTTGATAATCTCCTGGAAGAGCTCTTCATCTTTCTTCCAGTTGTCCAGAAAATGCCAGAACATTGGTGAGGGAGAGCATGTTCCGCCAACAAATTGGGATTGTAGGTTTCTAAATCAGACTAGACTTTTCTGGTTTGAATATAATAGGACACCGACGAAGCATAAATCTTGTAAGACAGGTAAATGTGCTAGAAGAAAAGGGCAGAGCTTGGAAATGCTTGGTTTCATTGCTTGTTTTTGCTGTTGATGACAGCATGGCATCTGAACCATGTTTCTAAAATCATGATCTTACGCACATCCTCCTTGTTTGGGGATTTAGTTTATATCAGGTTGCATTTTTATATGAATGTACTTTATGTCAGTATTTTTTAATGGGGTGACAGGAAA
>NW_024833182.1:0-1319 GCF_019175285.1 Sceloporus undulatus
AAAATGAGATTTTAATAGCTTTACTATCCAGACTAGTTTAGAACACTTCAGTCAAGTCTAAAGATGGAGAAGCTGATGATGGCCCAAAGATCTCTGGTCCAAAGCTTTTCTCCATCACTTGTTTTTAGTCAAAGGAAATGGTGACCACCGGACATGACTTCGGGGCAGATTTTGTATAGTTAGTTCATAGCTGTCCTTCTAGTTCCTAGGAGTTTATCACACGGGAGGAAACTGGCCAAATCCTGTGCAGAAACGGGATTTAAAACCACAAAAGCAGGGGTGGTATGGCCGGCACGGGAATCACCCTCTAGGAAAGGCTCCGGAGGGTGATCGTAAGCTGCGGGGTCGGGGCTGGCTGGAGTGACTTGCCAGCTGGCCAAGCGCGTCCCCCCGATAAAGGGGAAGCAGAGGGGCTCGGCTGGGGAACCCACGCTTCGGATTTGGCTGAGGAAAACAGGCCTGAAGACGCGAGGCGAGAGCCGCCAGAGTGCCGGAGGCGGCCCGCGATACGCGAGAAGCAAAGAAGCGGAGAGGGAAACCCGAGCATCCACGCCCGCAGTGGGGAGTCACAAGCCGCGGCTTGCAGACAGGGGTGCCGCCACCACTTTTACACTTTTTTTCTCTAGAGAGAACAGAAACAAGAAGAAGATACAGCTTACCAACTTTCTATTTTCCCTGGGGGCAACGATCCATCTATGGAAGTGGAAATGGAAGGAGTCTGAGAACATAGCCGGCGTGGTATTTGTTAGCTCCCAGTAGCTGGTGGTGAAGGAGATCCAGCTGAACTACGTGATTCGTATCCAACTGAACCCAATCTATATTCAACCAATTTGTAACAGAGAGGGATTTGTATCCAAGCATAAAGTTTGATAGAGTAAAGGAACAATAGGAGGAGACTTTAGAACTGTTGGAGGAATCTACTGTATCTGTTTGGACGGACTTATAGGTATACTTTATTGCAGACTTTTGGTTCTTACTTTACCCTGGAGAACTCCTTTCAGTTTCTTCAGCCTCTTTTTTACTTAAATTATTTGCCAATAACAGGAGGGATGGCCTATTGATGGACTATAGATCCGGGTATTTTAACTCTGGCTGTTCTTTAGTGAGAAGGGTGAGAAGGGTGATCTGTGACGGAGAACAACCCCTTTGGTTATTAAAGAGAGCTGGATAATTAAACTGCTGGAGAAAGAAGGGGGAAAGTGGAAGAGCAAGAAGACGACTGGGGAAAGGGGAGAGAGTACTACACAGGTGGCTCTAACTAAGAAAAGGAAACAGCTGGAAACAATCAGCAGCAGGCTGGGACGATAAGACAGGAGAGA
>NW_024833183.1:0-1319 GCF_019175285.1 Sceloporus undulatus
CGAATGCGTATTGGCCAATTTGAATCCTGCCAATTCGGAGGGGCTCCAAGGTATGATGGTATTGTGCGAAATAACGTGAATTCGAAGCGCCCAGTGCTGAAGACCCCCAGTTCCAGACTCATCTGATAAGGGCCAAGGTTCCGGGATATAGTTTTTCCCCAAGAATATTGCACCATATGAAGAATTACTTCATATGAAGCAGTGTTGGTCACTTTGAGGTACATGCTGACAGCCTTCCTTTATCTTCCTCCCACCCCTTATTTCCTGTATTCTTTGTATAAGACAACTGTCTGGCTCTCTGCACTTCTTATAGAAGAATTGCCTGAATCATATCTTCTGGAGCAAACACCTGCTCCTGCTCTAAGAAAAAAACACCTTGCTTTCCTGGTCCTGCCTATTGTTTATACTGTTTGAAAAATGCAGGACTAGCTCAGGAAACTGGGCTGCCTGAGAAAGGACAAGATGGCATCCTGCCCCATTCAAAACTGGAAGCTATTGTTGCTTCTTCACCTGAAATGACACTGAAGAGTGCCAGAGACCTATGTGCTACATAGAAAAGCATAACACTATCTTGTTTTGGATGAAGAATTAATGTGTGTATATTTCTGATAGCACACATACTACTGTACACAGTGTATACTCTGAGCAAGCAGATGCTGGGTACATGAATTGTCTGGTCTCTACCCCATAGTGGAACATCTCTTACTTATGCTCCCATTTATACATTGTATCATATCATACATATTTTTACTAGATTTGTATACCGCCATACCTCCTAGGCTTTTTGTCGATTTCGACTCATGGCAACCCTGTGAATGAGACATCTCCAAGGACTCTCGTCCTCCACTGCTCTGCTTAATTCCTTAATAGAGTCCATCCATCTTGTATGCTAAAGCAGAGCAGGTTATTTCATCCTACTTTTAACTTCACAACAACCCTGTGAAGGCTAAAAGACAGTGAATAGCACACAATCATCTAGTCACCTTTAGAATTGGGTGAAGGTTTAAAACTGGGTCTCCCCAGTCCAGTGTACTGTTGTTTAACCCATTTCAGTTTTATTTATACAGTCATCCTTCCCAACTCTTGGGGGATCCGTTCCCCTGGTGAATCAGAAAAAACACAAATACTCAAGTCCCCAATGATTATACTGGCCGCATGCTCTTGCACCATTTTGTTCCTCCTGGCTTGCTGTCCGCAGAGGATTAAAACTGCAGAGGCCAAGTCCACAGACGGGGAGGGACAAGTGTACTTACCTGTGTTTTCCAATGATTGTCACATAAATTAATATAAGAAATTACAATATTACTTTTTTTTAAGTA
>NW_024833184.1:0-1319 GCF_019175285.1 Sceloporus undulatus
TGGTTCATCTTTAAGCAGCCATAGGACTCTTTGAATGGTTCTTTTTTAAAATATGATTGATATATATAATTAAATACCAAAGTCAAAAACATCCATGTCATAGTGTTTCTTATTTCTATATATGGGTGTGTAGACTGGATAGTGCCTGGAAGAAAATTAACACATTTCAGATATAGTGTTTGATGAGAGTTCCATAGATATCAAGGACTAGTAAAAAGATGAATAAATGGATAGTACAACAAATCAAGCCTGAATTTTCACTAGACATGAAGGTGGCTAAATTGAGGATGTTGTACTTTGGACGTATCACGAAAAGAAGTGACTCAAGGGGAAATACGATATGTAATACTCCATAAAGAGGAGACCAGTAAGTGAGTAAATAAGTTTATTTGTATAGCGTACGCCATTACAAAAAGTAATCCAAATAAAGCATAAAAGGAGACTAGTAGGAAAAGTGGGAGACTGCACTACAGGTGGACTGATTCAATCAAGGAAATCATGGGCCTGAATCATAGAATCATAGAGTTGGAAGAGACCACAAGGGCCATCCAGCCCAACCCCCTGCCATGCAGGAAATCCAAATCAAAGCATCCCCAACAGATGGCCATCCAGCCTCTGTTTGAAGACCTCCAAGGAGGGGGACTCCACTACACACCGAGGAAGTGTGATCCACTGTCGAACAGCCCTTACTGTCAGGAAGTTCTTCCTAATGTTGAGGTGGAATCTCTTTTCCTGCAGCTTGCATCCATTGCTCCGGGTCCTAGTTTCTAGAGCAGCCGAAAACAAGCTTGCCCCCTCCTCAATATGACATCCCTTCAAATATTTAAACAGGGCTATCATATCACCTCTTAACCTTCTTTTCTCCACGCTAAACATCCCCAGCTCCCTAAGACGTTCCTCATAGGGCATGGTTTCCAGACCTTTCACCATTTTAGTCGCTCTCCTTTGGACACGCTCCAGTTTCTCAATATCCTTTTTGAATTGCTGTGCCCAGAACTGGACACAATATTCCAGGTGGGGCCTGACCAGAGCAGAATACAGTGGCACTATTACTTCCCTTGATCTAGACACTATACTTCTATTGATGCAGCCTAAAATCGCATTGGCCTTGCTAGCTGCCGCATCGCACTGTTGACTCATGTTCAACTTGTGGTCTACTTGGACTCCTAGATCCTTTTCACATGTAGTTTCATTCAGCCAGGTGTCACCCATCCTATATCTGTGAATTTCATTTTTTTCGCCCTAAGTGCAGTACCTTACATTTCTCCCTGTTGAAGTTCATTTTGTTAGCTGTGGCCCAGCTTTCTAGTCTATTCAGG
>NW_024833185.1:0-1319 GCF_019175285.1 Sceloporus undulatus
CCAAATCCCATTGAATCACTCTGCTTAGGATAAGGCACTGAATTTAGCCCAAATTCCCCTCCGTTGTTCGATTTTCTGTCCTTTCTGTTCATTGGCCTCCTAACCCTTAATAACAGCCAATGTGTAAAAGCCAATATTCGGAGTTATAAACTGATCAGTATAGAATCCCTCAGTTAACTTTAGAAAATACTTAGCTCCAGCTTTCAAAAGCATTCTAGCTGTTTCTATTTTCCTCTTTGAGAGGCAGTCTTAAGCCTCCTTTGGCCCCCGTTTGCTCTAACGCTCAGCCTGACTCTCCCTCCACTTCTGACCAGAGAAGTCCATGGAGGCTGGCAGTTGGGCAGAGGCAGCCTGGATCCTTCCGCCTTCATTGTACACATCACAATGGTGCAGAAAAGTAGTCCCTGGAAACCTTGGGCCAATGGAGGGAAAAGTCCATTGCTGTCCATTGGGAGATATTTGATGGGGAAAGTGGCCATGGCTCTGTTAGTGGACATATACTGGCTTCACAGAAATACACACACACACACACACACACACACACTTTGGAATAAAATCTCAGTATTTTTTTCAAAGACCAGACTAAACAAAAAGTGAAAAGTCACTCAAATCCCACCCATTTGGACAAATTGACAAATGAGTGACCAGAGAAGCGCATGGAGCATGGCAAAGTACAGCCTCACACCTGAAGCAGCCTCCTTCCTTCGGCCTTCATTGTATGCTTTGCAATAGTGCAAAAAAAGTAGTTTCTGGGCCACACACAATCAAAGTATTCCCATGTACTCCCAAGAGATAGTCATCCCACCTTTGTTTAACATTCAGCTGATTTTTGGCAGAAATGAAGCAGTGCATCCTATTGCTGTTACAGAAGATGAGACACGTCTCCTTTTCTGTTTAATCCTTGAAAGTCTGTCAATCTGCTATAAACCTGAAGTCATTTTTAAAAAATCAAAGCAGAACTTTTACAAAATTAAGCAAAAATAAAAAAAAAACATTCCTAGTCTTATCAGTCAGTGATTAGTCAAGATCCATAGAAATTCTGAAAACTCTAAACTCTAAAAGGTAAGTCAGAAAAAAGAATGGAAGGCCTTCATATTGCCTGTCAGATAGGCCCAAAAAGCAACCATCCTCCTATAAAAATGCAAGAGGAACCATGGTAGACTTATTCTCAGTACACTATGCAAAGTACACATTTCTGTGATACCTTTATTAAGCCAACCAAAAGGCACACTTCCAAAGCACCGCCTTCCTGCCATCTTGTACCTTGGGACTCCAGACCTTATCTAGGTAAAGTTCATGAAGCATCATCTGTCACAATG
>NW_024833186.1:0-1319 GCF_019175285.1 Sceloporus undulatus
ATGCCAATTACTTTTTGTCTCCCAGGGACATCCCATCCTAAACTTTCCATCTGAGCCCTAGTGAGGTGGTTTCCCATGGGAGATGTGATACATTTCACCGTAAGAGCAAATTCTTCCAAACTGAATAACTCTTCTATCTGCAAAAATATCAGGGTTCATTACTCTGTAACTGCCAAGTCCAGAAGACAAAGAGCAATGAAGATCTTATCAATAAGCGTCAAACAATCAGATGAAGGGATCTAATACACATTGCTTCAGAGTAGAGGTGCATCACCACCGTAGAAATAATGCCCTTTAACCCCACCTGAAGTGCTGCAGCACCATGCTATGGAATACTGGGATTTGTAGTTTAACAAGCTCTTTAGTCCTCTCTGTAGTTTCATGCCTCACAAAACTACAAATCCCAGGGTTCTATAGTATGGAGCCATGGCAGTTAATGTGGTGTCAAACTGCATTATTTCTGACTGTTAGGACAGGATTTTTGGATAGAAGATCAGGGCCTCATTTAGCAGAATAAGAAGGAAAGTCCCTTAAAACAACAGGCCGACTTTCCACATTTTGAAATAAGTGAGCTCATGTACATTCCCATCTAAAAATGGCATTTTTGTGATATCACAGAGTTCAGAGTCTAAAATTATCTCACTGTGAACAGATTGTTCTAAGGATTGCTGCTTTTTTATGACACCCAAGTTCATTTGCCTGAGGCGGCTGCTTCATTCTGTCCAGTGGAAGGAGCAGCCCCGGACGAGGCTTAGAATAATCTTTTATGGCCACTTGAGGAAGCCTTGCTGAAAAGTGGAGGTGGTGATAAAGCCTGGTTTGAGTGATTCTAAAATCTAGCACTTTCTGCTAGAAAGATCACAGATCATGGGGATGAACTTCTAAAGAATAAATGGAGCCAGTCATTTATTCCTTTCTGTTCTTTTTTAAAGTGGGCAAGGACCCAGGTGGTCTAGTGGTTTGAGGGTTGGAGTATGACTCTGGAGAGCAGGGTTAGAATCCCAGTTTAGCCATGTAAACCCACTGGGTGACCTTGGACAAGTCACACTCTATCAGCCTCAGAGGTTGGCAATGGCAAATCCCCTCTGAAGAAACTTGCCAAGAAAACCCCATGATAGATTCACTTTAGGGTTGCCATAAGTCAGAAACGACTTGAAGGCACATAGCAACAAAAGCACCCAGGAATGTCTACTTCCAGTCTGTAGATGCTGACCAGGAAAAAGGCAGGTGAGTTCCAAGTTGATACTTGTGTCCTTAAAAGCAGAGGCATAATCCAAACAATTCAAAGTCAAATGAAGCAAACAGTCCAGAGCCAAGTC
>NW_024833187.1:0-1319 GCF_019175285.1 Sceloporus undulatus
AAAGCCAGTTTGAAATGGGTCCAGATAATCCGTTTTGTCCAAGACCGATTGAAGCTGGATTGCAACCGCCCTCTCGATCACCTTCCCCAAAAATGGCAGCAGCGAGACTGGCCGATAATTACTATGTACCAGGGGGTCGAGGGAGGGCTTTTTTAATAGAGGTTTTACGATGGCCAATTTCAGATCAGATGGAAATTGCCCATCCCTCAAAGATGTATTAATAATCCGGCGTAACAAAGACGTTACTGCCGGTCCCCCCTGAGCCGCTAGCCATGAGGGACAGGGATCGAGAGAGCAGGTCGTCTTCCGAACACTTCCAAGGATCTTGTCCACATCATCGGTACTTACCAACTCAAACTGATCCAGTTTAATGGAGTCCACGGAGGCTCTGGATGCCTCTACCCTAGGTTCTGCTCTAATGCCGGCGTTAAGACCTTCGCTTATCCGAGAGGTTTTATCCGCGAAGAAGTTATTAAAATGGTCGCAGCAGGCCTTAGAAGGTTCAAGGATCTGGTTCGGGGCAGGAGGGAGCTGAGTTAGCTCCCTGACTACCCTGAACAACTCTGCTGGACGCGACTCCGCGGACGCGACACAAGCACCATAGAACAAGTTCTTAGCTGCTCGTATCGCCTCTCTGTAGTCCTCTAACAGTTGGTCTAAGAGAGCCTTGTCGTCTAAGCAAAGGTGTTTCCGCCAGCGGTACTCTAGCCGTCGCAGGTCCCGCTTCCTCGCCCAGAGATCTTCCGTATACCAGGGCTTACATTTGGAGGCGGGCCTGAGAGGGCGCTTGGGTGCGATACTGTATATAGCCCTAGAAAGACCGGTATTCCAAATACCAGTCAGGGCATCAACAGAGTCGCCGTCACTTCCAACCATGTGTCCCTCTAGGGCTTCCTGGAACCTTTTGGGTTCCATCAGCCTTCGAGGGTGGACAATCCTAATAGGTCCGCCACCCCCGGGGGGGATTTGGGTAGAGACCTTGATTTTTGCCTCCACCAGGAAGTGATCCATCCATGACAGGGGGGAAATATTAGTTATTTCCGCCCACGGATTTTCCGCATCCGAACAAAAGACCAAATCAAGTCTATTACCCGCAAAATGCGTTGGACCCGAAATCAGCTGGGACAGGCCCATGGCCGCCATGGTATCCATGAATTCCCGAGCCACACCAGATGGAACATAGCTAGCCATGAGGGAGATGATGAAGTCGCCCAGGACAAGTATGAACTTCTTTACACACACACACAGTGTGTGTGTTTCCCCTCTTCATTTAGCCCTGGTTTGAGGCCCATAGTATGAGGCAAAATGATTGGTGGGGA
>NW_024833188.1:0-1319 GCF_019175285.1 Sceloporus undulatus
GGAAGGAAGGAAGGAAGGAAGGAAGGAAGGAAAAAGGAAGGAAGGGTGTAGTCCTTCCCTTCTTCCAAATGCCGACAATGGAATAAGCAGCAGCAGCTAGGGCTTTGTGATCCCTGTGCATGCTCAAGAGGGGCCTTTGGTGGCAAATGTGCATGCACAGTCTCAGCCCTGAATCTGCTGCCTTCACAGCCTGCTCTGAGGGAGGGAAGTGGGGAGAGCCCTCATTCATTCAGAATGGCTGGAGGATCTTCTGGGGGAGAGATGATGTAAGAAGGACGGAAACCCCAGTCTCCTCCCCCCAAAGAAAGGCAGGGAGCCTGCCAGACCTTCTCTCCCTTCTCTCCCTTCCTTGCCCCCTCCTCTGGGGATTCCTTGGGGCCCAGGTACTTGGGGGATTATTTTGAGAAAAGACGAAAGGGGGGGAACCCTTGGAGAGAGGCCTGGCCATGGAGGGGAGGGGGATTCAAAGGTAAAAAGGACTTTGAGGAGCCCCCTCCCTCTTGGAAAGTGGGGAAGAGGAAAGACCCTCCCTCATTTGGGGAAGAGTTTTGTGCCAAATACAAAGCATCACACAGGATAGGGTTCAATAGCATTGAAAACAAGATTTGGGGGGGGGGGTGAGAGATGTTTTCCCTGGGGTCCTGGGGGGAGTGGGTTCTGTCTGGGGGGGGAGCCAAAATCTAGGCCGAATCCAAGAGGAGACAGACAGAGGGACCCCAAAGCCCCATCTGGGGAAACTGACACTTCCCTGGCAACCTGGGAACTAGGCTTAAAGGCCCACAGGAGCCATATTAGGCATCCCTCACACATACATACCTTTCTCTTCACAACAACCCTGAGGAGGACGACCAACAGAGAGACCTTCAGCCCCAAAAAGAACACCCTCCTCCCGGTTTTGGGAACATGCTGAGCAGACCTTGCACCCCCTTGAAAGGATGTAGGTAAAAGGAGTAGAAGGAAGGAATAAAGGAGTGAAAATGCCAAGGGAAGAGAAGCATAAAGGGACGGCTTAAGTGGGGGGGGGGTCTGGAACCTGATCCAGGCACCTGCCCCCCAGAACCCATCATTAGAGCCTACCACAGATCACTGTGATGCTTTAAATGACTATTTCACAGATAATGTCTCTCAGATAAGAGCTGACTTGGATGCCAGCATTATTTTGAGGCTATAGGTGAGGTGTCCAGTGATTCTGTGAATAAGATCATACCGGATCAAATTGAATCTGTGAGTACTGAGGACATAGACAAGCTCCTTAGAAGTGTAAAGAAGACAACTTGCCCCCTCGACCCTTGCCCTTCATGGCTGGTCCTCCAAGGAGG
>NW_024833189.1:0-1319 GCF_019175285.1 Sceloporus undulatus
CCGCTTCCTCCCGAGGCTACACTTCCGGCGAGAGGACGCCAATCTTGGTTCATAGAGGGGGAAGGGGCCCTTCGTGGAAGAGGCGGGACACGAAAGCAGGACAGCCAATACGAAAAGCCAACTCCTTCGCCGTGTGTACATCACCGCCTACCGACCAATGGGAAGTTTTCCGGTCCCAGCGCTTCCTCCTCGGCTTGAGGAGGCGGGTCCTGATGACGCTACGCGCACATCGATCAATAAGATGCCGGCTCGTGTGGATGGACAACTGCGGCGCCCGATGGGGAGCCGACCTCCTCCCCGCCCCGCCCCCCGAGGCGAGGAACATGGCGAAGACCTACGACTACCTCTTCAAGCTGCTCCTGATCGGTGACTCCGGCGTGGGCAAGACGTGCGCGCTCTTCCGCTTCAGTGAGGACGCCTTCAACGCCACCTTCATCTCCACCATCGGTGCGCCCCCGGCTCCGCCCCCGTCGCCTTGGCAACGCCGCCCATCACGATGCCATGGCAACCCCGCTCCCTCCCCCACGAGGCTCCTGCTGCGAGGCCTGGGTTTGAATCCTGGCCCGGGCTGAAGGGAGCGCACTGAAGCACAAGGCAGTGCTTGCCCAGAGGAAGTCATTGGGGAACGCTTCCTCTGGGCAAGGTGCTCTGCCCTTTGTTTAGTTCGTCCCGGAGCCAAGCAGACCCAGGCTGTCACCCGGAGGGAGTGGCTGACACTCTCCTTCCTCTCCTTCCTCCTCAGGGATCGACTTCAAGATCCGGACGATCGACCTGGATGGGAAGAAGATCAAGCTGCAGATCTGGTAGGGCCGAGGGGCGGGTGGCTGGGGTCCCGAGGCAGGGTCCCCGGGGCTCCTCCGGCGGAGGAGGAGGGAGGGAGGGAGGAAGAACCGCCTCCCGGGGGGCTTGCCTGCCTGCCAGCCAGCCTGAGGCGCTCCCACCCACCCAGGCTGCGTCCACATTGGGGGAATAACCTGGTTTGGCACCGCTTTAACTCTTTTCTGGCTCAAGGCTATGGAATTCTGGGAGTTGGGGTTTGTTGTGTTCTGCTCTGCTCTGGGCCCACAACTAACTCCAACTCCCAGAATCCCATAGCCCTGAGCCAGACAAGAGTTAAAGCAGTGCCAAATCGGGTTATTCCCCCAATGTAGAAGCAGCCCAAGCCACCCATCATGTGCCCACTAGTCTCTCTGTCTGTCTTTCCTGCAGGGACACGGCTGGACAAGAGCGCTTCCGGACCATCACCACGGCTTACTACCGGGGGGCAATGGTGGGTCCGGGGGCTTCTTTTTCCGTGGGGTGGGCTCCAGCATCCCCTC
>NW_024833190.1:0-1319 GCF_019175285.1 Sceloporus undulatus
AGTAGGCACCCGTCCGTGCACCCGACGCTCAACCGGGTCCTCGGCGTAGTCTTCCGCGGAAGCGAGCTCCATGTTGAGGGACCTCGCCATCTTCACGACGTGTTCGGTGAAGGACCGGACGTCGTCCGAAGGGGAAGACGGCTCAGGGTTGTGCATCCTCTGGGGGGAGGCTGGGTCCGAGAGGACATCCTCGTCCGAGGGTGCCTCAGAAGGAATCAGCGGCTCGTCCTCAGAGTCCAGGTCGGAGGAGAGAGGGTCCGTCACTCGAACCTGGGATCTCGGGCGGGTTGGAGCGAGGTCAGCTGAAGACCGGGAGCGCCTGCGAGATGGAGACGGCGACCTCTCGTAGACCGATACGGTTGGAACCGATCTGGACGGGGTGGCCCGGTCTACAGGATGGGGGTTCAGCCTGGTGAACTCCCTTATAGCTCTGTCCTCCGAAACAGACACGTAGTACCGGCGCGACTGCGTGTCGAAGAAGAGGTCGGGGACGTCCTGGCCGCGGGGCTGGTCTTCCTCGTCGTCGGTTGCCGGATGGGAGGGCGACCGTTGCTCCGGGGAGCGAGGAAGAACGGTGTCGTCCGTCCCGTGGACAAAGTCCATGGTAGACAGAGGCAGTGGAGTGTCCGGCACCGGGGTCCCCCGGTCTACCGGCGTCGGCTCCGGGTCGAGGGGAGCTGCCGAAGCGGAAGCGCGGGCCTTTTTGGACGGGGAGCGCTTCTTCTCCTTCGCCTTCGGTGGATTGGTGGCGGGCCGCTCCTTGGAGGGCTTGGATCTTTTAGGGGCAGGATCACGACCGGGCTTGTCGTGGTGCCTCTTCTTCCCAGGCTTGGGAAGCTCCTCCGTTGGGAAGAAGGGGTTGTCCGGGAGGTCCAAGAGGACAGCAGCCGCTGCCGACGACGAAGGCCTTGGGGACTTTAACCCTTCCAAAGGCACAGCCAGCTCCTTAGGCTTCGCATGGCGCGATTCCTTGGATGCCTTGGAGGATGAAGGCGATGCAAGGTGGACCTCCGGCTCGGTGGCCTTCTTCGGACGCGAGCCCTCCGATTTCCCCGCCGGTTTGGAGGTTGGCCCGGTACCCTCGGTCCCCGACGACTTGTGGGGGCGCTTGGAGGGTTTGTCGGTGGCACTGGGCGGTTTGGAGCCACGGGCCACATTGGAGGTGGTGGAAGGGGTCCCAGCCGGGACACACACCACGCTGGGAACGGCGGCTCTCCCAGATCCAACACTGGACACACTGGCCCGAGAAGATGAGGCGGGGGGCGCCGAAGGCGGGACAGAAGATGACCGCGAGCCTCCCTCTTGCACCTTCCCCAGGG
>NW_024833191.1:0-1319 GCF_019175285.1 Sceloporus undulatus
TGTCCCTCAGATAACTGGGGGGGGCCGAAGCCAAAAAATAAATAATTGAATAATTTTTTAAAATTAAATAAATAAATAAACCAGGACAAATGTAGGACAAAATTTTCAAATGGAGGGCACTTTTTAAATAAAAAATGGAGGACACGCAAAAAAAATTGCTGATTTTTTAAAAAAAACATTTGTGCATGTTTCTGAGGCTTCTATAGACAAATTGCCCCACCATGGCCCTCGCGTGAGACGCCAAAGGCCCCGGCGGCAATCGGTGGGAGGACCGGGCTGGGGCTGGTCACAAGGCCTCACCGGGCCGCAGGTTGCCTACCCCTGCTTTAAAACCTCCCAAAGGAGCCACTTTTGGCCTTTTTTGGGGGACTAGCCTCCTCTTAGAAGCCAAAGCCCAATGTTTGTGGAAAATAATAATAAGGCTTGTATTAAAACTATCCTCCCCATTTCTGACCCCTTTCAAAACCCATGTTCCCCAGAAGGAGCAGAGCTGTGGATTAAGGAAACCCTCTCAGAAAACATACACACAAAAGACACACAAAGAGACACACTTCCTTCCTTTTGGCCCAAGGAGCCTGGCCTCCTTCTGACTCTGGAGCCTCAGGAGAGAAAGAGAGGTCTCTGTTCAACTGAGACCTAAGAGAAGGTTCTGGAACATTATTCCCCACAGTCACAAGCAGCACAAAATGGCCACCAGAAAACAAAATGGCCTCCTCTGCCTCAGCACTTGGCAGTTTGAGGCCTTCAGGGAACCCAAAATGGAGGCTGAAAGGGCTCCAAAGTCAGAAGCATTTCCAAACCTTAACAACACCTAAAATCTTTCCTGATGCTATAATATAGAGACTCACTGAGATACTCTTTATAAATGTTTCTTTACATGTCTTTATAAATAAATAAAATGTAATAATACTAATGTTACTACTAATAATAGTAATAATAAGTTACAACCAGGAGATTTCTCCCTGTGGCTTCTCCCCCAGAGGCTTCTGCGTATGCTCAGGAGCCCCTTCTTCTCCTCCTTCTTCTTCCTCTACAGAATCCTCCAGAGGTCTCTCTGCTCTTCCTCCTCCTTTGGCTCTTCCTCTAAGCCTTCCTCCTCTTCCTCCTCCTCTTCCTCAGGCCCTTCCTGTAAGCCCTTCCTCTTCTTCCTCCTCCTCTCAAGACCTTCCTCTAAGCCCTCCTCCTCCTCCTCCTCCTCCTCCTCAGGTCCTTCTTCTAAGCCTTCATCTTCCTCCTCCTCTTCCTTAGGCCCTTCCTGTAAGCCCTTCCTCTTCCTCCTCCTCCTCCTATTCCTCTAAGCCCTCCTCCTCCTCCTCCTC
>NW_024833192.1:0-1319 GCF_019175285.1 Sceloporus undulatus
AAAAAGCCTGAACTTTGGAAATAGAAAAAATGATATCGTTGGAGACTGTCATGTACATCATTGCTTTAGTATGTATGATTGTATCTGTAACCTTTTCTCCCATCCATGTTCCCAATTAGAATCCTAATTTTTCAGAAGCTGTTGAATATATATGAAGATTATGAAAACAGTGAGTTTGGACTTTGAGCAGGGGGAAAATAAGGAGGGTTAGAAAACAAAGCCTGACTAAAATTCAGGAGAAATATTAACACTGAAAGTAGTATAATTTACTCTGAACATGTAAAGAAGGGTGCACTAAATAGGACTGGGAGGATACAAAAACATTTTAAGCTTGCTAAAAAAATATGAAGATGAGGAAGCTCCTTTCTCTCTTATATTGTCTTCTAAAAATGTTTTCCTTAAGGAAAGGCGACGGTGCTTTATTTTGTGTTTTTGATCACGCTAACATGTAACTATTTGGATATATTTGGATTTTAGAGAATTTTAGATTTTTTTTGCAGACAGAGATCCCATAATGACATCTGATCCTTTGAGGAGTACCAGTTAGGAACAGAAATAATATTTGAACATTTTAAAGAATAACAATAAATGGGTTTGAGGGCTATCCAAAAATTCAGATAAGGAGAAATATCAGACTCTTTCTTCCTTTCCTTTCCTCCCATCCTCATCCCCATTCCACATTCAGCTATTTCTTGTCTCACCATGCCAGAAGAGTGACAGGGGACAGTCCAGTGAGAAGAACTTTTGTAAGCTGTATTCTGATACCAAATGTACAATGATGATATCTGCATTGTCATAAATTGGCTTTTTGACCACAGGTCACAAGGCTGAAGCATATCCAATCCTTGGCCAGTTTTCTGATGATTCTGTCTTGATGTCCTCTCCCAGCCACTCTCCACATAACACCAGAATGGGATGGAGGGAGAAGAACAAGGACCAAGGAGGCTATAGCCTTGCATGATCCTCTTGGCTCCACCTTAGCATACATAACACCAGAAGCCTGGGGGAAGCCAGAATAGGAAGGACCATTGCTCATCTCCCTTCCATTCTGCTTCTGATGCATGGAGGTGAGGAGCTTTTCTGCCAGAGATTCCCCCCACCATCAAACAAGTTTTAAAACTGCATAGTATTACAGATGTGCTCTGTTAAATTCTTTGATCCCACAACAGAAAACAAATAATTTGATCAATTTTCTATCTGCTCCCAGATGTCTTTGAAAACTATACAGTTTGAATGCATATCCTTAATACAAATTGGCCACTCTCAGTCTTCAGTTAAAGGGCAAATGAAGGTTTGTGATAGAAACAATGGAGTTTATC
>NW_024833193.1:0-1319 GCF_019175285.1 Sceloporus undulatus
TTTGAGATGGTAATTGAGTTTGAAATGCAAAGTAATTAGCGTAATTATTCGCCTTGTCTTTTACTGTCATTCAGAGAAATCTGTGAAAAATATTTTGCTGGCTGCTGAAGGGGAGAGAAGAAATCACCTTTTGGAAGTGGGACTTTTGAAACAAAATTCTCATCAAGTTCTCAATGAACGAGGAGAAAAACATAGGTTTCTCTAATCACTACTCTGAACTGAGCTCCTTCCTTGGTTTGTACCACTGGTGCAGCCTTTACACGGCTGTGCCAGTGACACAAAGAAGAAAGGGGACAAGCGGCCTCTTTCTCTGATGCTGTTGGTGTGTCCTTTGGGTTTGAAGCCTCAAGGACACCCCTTTCCAGGCTGCGGGGAAGCGGAATTTTGCCACTTCCACGCTACCTGGAAAAGTGGTTGATCGGGGCCTCAGGGGTGCCACTGTGACTGCTGAGGCACTGATCGTCAGGGAAAAGGATGGGTGAAGGCCGCCCCAAAAGGGCAGTCTGTAAACCACCTCAGACATTATGGCACTTAGCCCAGCAGACCCTTAACTTCCTTAAATCTCGCTGCCACCACCCAGTGAATTATAAAAGGATTTCCCATAACCTACACTGGGACCGGTTAAGGAACCTTATTTCTCCTTCTTTACTGATCTTCCCAAGCATCAACCGAGCCAAAACACATGTAAAAGGAGGGTCGAGTAGCAGATACTCCAAGGAGGTATGTATTATAGATAACAAAATAGAAGTAAAATATCAGTTATACAAGATATTAAGAATCTTGCAGGTACAATATTAGTAAGTACAGTGGATCCTTGTTATACGCTGGGGTTTGGTTCCAAGATCCCCCGTGTATAACAAAATCCGTGTATGCTCAAGTCCCACTAAGTATAATGACATAAGAAAATGGTGTACCTAATAAAAATGGAACATCAAGGTAAATTTATACTTTTTTGGAACATTTTCAAACTGTGTATGCTTGAATTTGTGTATAAAAAATCCGTGTATAAGAAGGACCGACTGTATATAATATTCAATTCATACAAGTTATTAAAGAAATAAATAAACCTAAGCGGCCAATTCTGAGACTAATTTCCAAGATCCGCTCTTTCACTCTCTCTCTCGATTTCCAACCGACACAATTCCCCCAACTGTCTCTTGGTCTCTCATGCCTTATATCTCCTTCTCACGGAAGCTTCCAGAAGAACCTTCATCTTGCTCTCTGATTGGTCAAGAGAGCCTTCCGTAGCAGTGATGTCATTCTGTGTTTGCATAAACCTCCCTTTTCTGCCTGAAGAAGACCTCCATTGACTGGAGCCC
>NW_024833194.1:0-1318 GCF_019175285.1 Sceloporus undulatus
TGTAATGCGCTCTACCTAAGCTACCCTTGTACCAAGTCTGGAAAATCCAACTAATCCAAATATGGCTGCCAGTGTGGTCACTGGAAGATCTAGAGGTGACTATATCACACCTATATTAAAATAGGGCTGCCTATTAATTTCAGGGCACAGTACAAGGTCTTGGTTATAACCTTACTTACGGGATCGCCCCACACATTGAGGTCCTCTGGTAAAAACTTTGCTACCATTGCCTTCTTCTGAGACTGAGAAAGTGTAACTTGCCCAAGGGCAGCCAGTGAGTTTCTATGGCCGAGTGGGGATTTAAACCTTGGTTTCTCAGAGTACTAGGCCAATACTCAAACCACTGTATAATACTTAGTCATAGGGGTCTCTTTTATGTCCATATTTAAGGTGAGGGGACTTATCTTCTTGGTGCTGGCCCTCCAGGTGAGCGATGCCAGGGACGTAGCCAAGGGGGGGAACTTGGGGTCCGGCCCCCCCCACCCCTTCCATTAGAAAAATGAATGGTGTTTGCTGCTGCGCCGCTGCAACCAAGCCTCATTATAATGGTGGCACTTAGTCTGGACCCCCCCCCTTTCCTAAAATCCTGGCTACGTCCCTGGCGATGCATTGGGCAAGGAGTCCCTCTCGCTCATTGCCAGCAGCCTTTGGTTCTGCTGGAGGCAGGGTCTCTTCTCCAGCATCACCTGGAACAAGAAACCAGAACAATGGACAACAACAGATGGATGTATGCATATATGTATATATGTGGATGCATCTCTGTCTAAGCGCACTCAGAATTATACCTTAATCTGAACACCTACTGGCTGTAGAAATGAGCTCTGGTGCCTGAAGGCAACTCATAACAGTTTCAAGTCTCTAAACATAAATCTTGCATAGAACACGTATTTGCATACATAACCATAGATATCTGTCTGAACATGTGCATGTTCACACACACGTACTTACATACATGTGTATATATATTTTCATAAGCCCTGAGCCCTCCAACTGCCAAGCAACTGCCAAGGCTATTTTGTGTTTGGCAGCCATTTTGTGCTGCTTGTGACTGTGGGGAATAATGTTCTGGAACCTTCTCTGAGGCCTCAGTTGAACTGACCATTGGCTTCTCTTTCTCTCCTGAGGCTCCAGAGTCAGAAGGAGGCCAGGCTCCTTGGGCAAAAAGGAAGGAAGTGTTTCTTTTGTGTGTCTTTTGTGTCTCTTTTCTGAGAGGGTTTTCGTAATACACAGCTCTGCTCCTTCTGGGGAAGATGGGTTTTAAAAGGGATCAGAAATGGGGAGGATAGTTTTAATACAAGCCTTATTCTTCTTCTTCACA
>NW_024833195.1:0-858 GCF_019175285.1 Sceloporus undulatus
GATGGTAATGGCAACCCCTCTCTGAAGAAACCTGCCAAGGAAACCCCATGATAAGGTTGCCTTAGGGTTGCCATAATTTGGAAACGACTTGGAGGCACACAACAACAACAAGAGGGGTAAAACCACTAACAGGGCTTAATCACACCTCACAAGCCAGCTAGGTAGAAAGAAAGAAAGAAAGAAAGAAAGAAAGAAAGAAAGAAAGAAATATATTGCCAATGTGTCTGGTCAAGAAGATGTGGGAGTTGTAGTCCTCAATTCACAGGGATTGGAGGGGCCTTACTGCAGGGCAGGACCCCTCCTCTCTCTGGCCATGTGGATGCTGGGAGATCAAGTCCAGGAAATACACTTTAAATCCCATTGGCAAGACAAAAGGCTACTACTGCCTTTCAGATCCAGTTTGCCCCAAATCTTTTATGAGGCCAGAAACCCCTTTGTTAGGAAGCGAACCCCGAATATCTCAGGAAGGCTCTCTGTCTCCCAAGACCTCCTCCCTTCAGGACCTCCTTCCACTCTTCCCTCAGTCTCTCTCTCTCCCCTGAAGGCCTCAAACCGGCAACTGCCAAGCACTCAGGCAGAGGGGCCATTTTGTGCTCTGGCAGCCATTTTGTGTCCTGGAGGCCATTTTGTGTTCTGGTGGCCATTTTCTGCTGCTTGTGACTGTGGGGAATAAGGTTCCGGAACCTTCTCTGAGGCCTCAGTTGAACAGAGGCTTCTCTTTCTCTCTTTAGGCTCCAGAGTCAGAAGGAGGCCAGGCTCCTTGGACCTAAAGGAAGGCAGTGTATACCTTTGTGCCTCTGGCCCTCCATTTGGGGGGGGAGGGAAGGAAGGAAGGAAGGAAGGGGAGGTAGGGACTGA
>NW_024833195.1:958-1318 GCF_019175285.1 Sceloporus undulatus
GATGGTAATGGCAACCCCTCTCTGAAGAAACCTGCCAAGGAAACCCCATGATAAGGTTGCCTTAGGGTTGCCATAATTTGGAAACGACTTGGAGGCACACAACAACAACAAGAGGGGTAAAACCACTAACAGGGCTTAATCACACCTCACAAGCCAGCTAGGTAGAAAGAAAGAAAGAAAGAAAGAAAGAAAGAAAGAAAGAAAGAAATATATTGCCAATGTGTCTGGTCAAGAAGATGTGGGAGTTGTAGTCCTCAATTCACAGGGATTGGAGGGGCCTTACTGCAGGGCAGGACCCCTCCTCTCTCTGGCCATGTGGATGCTGGGAGATCAAGTCCAGGAAATACACTTTAAATCCCA
>NW_024833196.1:0-1318 GCF_019175285.1 Sceloporus undulatus
TCTATCTCCCTCCCTCTAAAGAGTCCCCAACAACAAGACCAGGCAACAGTCCTTGGCACTCCGCCCTGGTGGTATAAGCGGCGGACGGAGTCCCCTGGGCCGCCCTGCCCAGGTGGAAAAGGGCGACGGCGGCGTCCTCTTCGGGGGGAGCCGGCGGGCTGGCTTTTGTAGGGGCCGCTCCCACCGGCACCGGCCCCTGGAGAAACGCGGCGGCGGTGGCGAGCCAAGTCCTCTGGGCCGCCCTGCCCGGATGGAAATGTTTGGACATTTCCTTCATGAAAACAGCTTGAGCTTCTCCTAGTGGTGCAAACATTCAACAAGCTGGGATATGCTTGGAGAAGAACAATGAGGCTAGTAAAGGGTCTAGAAACAAAGGCCTGTGAGATTGTTGAAGGTTGAATGTGAGTAATAGAAGAGAAGGTGATATGATAGCAACCTTCAAGGATATATTTGAAAAGTTGTCAGATAGAACAGTGCTATTCAAGGTAATGTTTCATGAACTGGTGTCAGTCCATGACATCAGCTGCTGGTCTCTGGAGAGTTTCCTGAAAATAAAGAAACAATTGTAGCCGAATATTGTACCTGTTCCTAGCAAATGCAGTTACCCCACATCGTATAGATTAGAAAGCAATAGAAGGTAAAACAATCTTGAAGTCTGCTGCTCCGGAGCATAGGGGCTGAACCAATAGATCCACGTTTTACAAGAAAATGATTTTGACAAAACATTAGGAGGAACTTCCTGGCAATAAGAGCTTTCCAACAGTAGACTAGACTACCCCAGAAAGTGCTGAGTTCTTGTTTGTTGCAGGTTTTTAAAGAGAGTTTTGATAGTCATTTGTCAGAGATGCTTTAATTCTGGATCTCCCACAAGAAGATCTCTATGTTGTTGGATTACATTAGAATCATCAGAAGTTTGGGGAAAGGGTTAAAGAAACTTGAGAAACAATGTGCCAAGTGCACTGAATTTAGGGGTGAGTATGTGGAATACCATGTAAATTTCATGGCTCTGGGTCATTCCTTTCTTGGATGGGCCAAGAACTTTTCAGAACCTCTTTGTAGATAATCCCTGATTTTTCTACTATCTCTATAATTCCTTTTGCCACAAACCTAAGAAGCACAGCTAGTGCATTCAAGTGAATGTTTTCCTTCCTCTCTCATAACCCTAGAAACTAAGAACATACATCAAAAAATGGGAGATTCAGGACAGCCAAAACAAAAAGTCCTTCTTCACATACAGTATAGGCCAAGATCCTGTAGGGCACAACACAGCATAATAGCTCTGCTAGCAGAACTACACTACATTTCTCTTCCCAAACAC
>NW_024833197.1:0-1318 GCF_019175285.1 Sceloporus undulatus
TTTAAAAAACAGTTCTGGGGAGCACTCTGGACTTGAGGGCCACTGGGTCCATCCCCAATTTAGATCCAGAGATGGTCTCCCATATCAACCAACATTTCACAGTCAGGAAAAGCAAGGCACATGTGGAGAAGCAACACCAAAAGGCGATGAGGATGGCCAAAGTTGTTTATGAGGAAGATCACATAAGCTAGAAAGGGCACAGCAGTTTGCTTTTGCCTCAGCTTCCTGGCATGGGAAGACCCTGGCAACTTATCTCCTCTCCCCCCTTTTGAGTTGATGAGGTGCAAACTCCTTGGAAGTCACTTTGCAGCAACCCAAGAGCATTGAGGGGAAGAGGGGAAGTGGTTGGAGGAGAGAGAAACCGGGACATTTTTAAAGCCCCTGAAAAAGTGGGGTGAGAGAGGATTAACCAGGACTTTCTCTGCCAAATTGGGACAATATGTTCTCCACTTGCTTTCATGAGCTGGCCCAGCAGTGACACAACGAAACTCACCACAGAGTTGTTGTACTTGGACAGCCTCTTTCTCTTGGAGCCCAACTTCCTCTGCTTGGCCTCTGTGTTGGCCATTAGGTCCTAGTGGCCCTGCACTTGGGTCTCTTCCAGCAAAATATGCCCCAAAGCTGTGTACAAGGAGACCGAGATGAAGTTCCTGAGGAAAGAGACTAGGGTTAGGCTTGATTTTTGAATAAATCCTGCATCACTGAAAGACACAGAGAACAGCATGCTGCTGGTGAGATATGCAGGTGACATATGCCTTTGAGCCAATGCAGAGATGGGTATCCCCTTCCTCCCTCTTCACCAAACAAAGCCCCATGGACCTAGCATAGATTCACTGCAACTCCCCTACACAACAGATACTCCATGTTAAAACGCTTTTGACGTTGCTATGTTGCGCAGCACGTGAGGCAACATGTTAACGTATGGTGCCAGATTCTGCACCTTGACTGTAGTAAGTAGCTTGTGAACTGAAGAAACACCTGCTGCTTTCTCAATGAGCAAAGAGACACTGTAATCTTCTCTCAGATGAGGCTTTTATTCCTATAAGAAGTTCCACTGTGTACAACACTATATACATCCACACCCTCCACCATCCACACCAGTAACAACCCACTCTGAGGCACACACTGTCTGACTCTTCCTCAGTGACAGTTGAGAATGAAGTTGACAGTTGCATCAACATTCCAATGATGACTGTTTAAATGCTGACACATCTAACTGCCACTAGAGCTGTCAATGACTTCCACAACAGCTCCACCTAGTGGCCACATGACTGTCATTTCCTCAGACCTGTTCTCCATGGTCCTGACACTCCATGCC
>NW_024833198.1:0-1318 GCF_019175285.1 Sceloporus undulatus
AAGTGAACTGTAGCCCTGCCTGAACCATGGGGAAGACACCTTTGGCCCTCCAGATGTTCTGGACTACAGCTAACACAGTTCATTGCTAATGCAGATCACTGCCATTTTATGTACTCTCTGGGATTGTTGAGAGTTGGTACATACATTTGGAGGGGAAAGGCTCCCAGCTCAGATCTAAACAAAGGAGACACTGTTGGGTGCTTCCCTTCAGGGTTGTGGAAGAAGATGTCCTTCACAAATTTAAGAAAAGGAATATATAAAGTAGTCACTCAGTAAATTTATAAGGGATGACCTGGGACTCTTTTCACACTACATAGTAGTGTGATTTTTTACACTATGGTTCTAATTAACTTTGCCATGATTGCATACTTTAGAATCCTGGGACTTGTAGTTTGGACAGAGGCACAGGTAAGCTCCCTGGCCAAGAATTCTAAATACTCCTTTCTCTCACAGTTGACTAAAGGGATGGCAGGGGGAGAATGAGACTCTTGAGACAAATCTTTTTTTTTTTAATGAATGGCTTTTGTACTTGTGGTCACTTTCCTTTGAACACCATGAGCATGACCTATTCCATCATGAAGAGTTTGAACAAACATGGTGATTATTGCAATATGGTAGCTCACAGCTCCAGTAATGAATGTATGTGACTGGGTGTGATGGACTTTTGCACGAGGTGTATTTTCATTCAAAGAGCCAGTTTAACCATAAAACAGTGAAGAGCAACACTTCTAATTGTTTTTGTAATTGTTATGTAGCACCTTCATATGAGGTGCAGTACAAAAATAAAAAGTGCATCCCTGCCAAAGACATACCACTGTCTCTCACCTGCAGTCAAAAATGTATACTGCCTGTCCTCTGATATCCAGAAAGTAATCACATGTGCAATATTTGATGCTTACTCTTCTCCTGTGACCTCCTCCTCAACTCTGCTTCTGTCTCCAGGCAGCAGAATTGGAACATGACAAGCATCAGAGAGACTATACAGCACTGAAATATTTTGATGCAGTTGTTTAGCAAAAATAGAGGGGTCCCACTGCTACATACTCATTTAAGCTTGAGTTTTTCTTGAAGTTCATGCTATATAATGTTGAAGATAGAACAGTAGTTGATCTTCTAAATTCTGTTAGTAACTCGAGCCTTATCGCATGAGAAAAGAAAGCCGAAACAGTCAGAGACTAGCACCTTTCTCCAGTGGTATCATTAGGGTTGGTGTCATCTAGTGCAGTAATTCATGCTGTCACCTCCCTCCCCCATTGAACCTTTCCCTTACTACACCATACAGAATCTTTAGTAATTCTTTTTGTACTAATGTTACTCA
>NW_024833199.1:0-609 GCF_019175285.1 Sceloporus undulatus
TCCCTGCGGGACTCCACCTTCTCTTGAATTGCAAGATAACTTGGCTGAGAACTTGAGGCGTTGGGAGGAAGCTTTCAAATTATATCTCAGTGCATCTGAACTTGAAAATGTTGCAAAGTGATGACAAGTAGTTGTCTTGTTATATCGTTTGGTGGAGGAAGGAATATATATAATACTTTTGTTTCCCCTGAAGAAGATGCAAGAGATGTCTCATAGGTTATAGAAAAATTTAGAAGCCATTTTCTAACTTGTAAGGACATTTTTGCACCCCCCAGAACCATGTGTAGAGTCCAGGAGTCATCACTGAACAATCTGTTGTTGAATTTAGTTGTGAGTTGTAGAGCCAACGTGATGTGGTGGTTTGAGTGATGGACTAAGACTCTGGAGACCAGGGTTCGAATCCCAACTCAGCCATGTAAGCCCACTGGTGATCTTGAACAAGTCACACACTCTCAGCCTCAGAGGATGACAGTGGCAAAACCCCTCTCTGAAGAAACTTGCCAAGAAAACCCCACGATAGATTCACCTTAGGGCCACCATAAGTTGGAAATGACTCAAAGACACACAACAAGAAGTTGTGAATTTGGTACTGCAAGCAGTGATATATTG
>NW_024833199.1:709-1318 GCF_019175285.1 Sceloporus undulatus
TCCCTGCGGGACTCCACCTTCTCTTGAATTGCAAGATAACTTGGCTGAGAACTTGAGGCGTTGGGAGGAAGCTTTCAAATTATATCTCAGTGCATCTGAACTTGAAAATGTTGCAAAGTGATGACAAGTAGTTGTCTTGTTATATCGTTTGGTGGAGGAAGGAATATATATAATACTTTTGTTTCCCCTGAAGAAGATGCAAGAGATGTCTCATAGGTTATAGAAAAATTTAGAAGCCATTTTCTAACTTGTAAGGACATTTTTGCACCCCCCAGAACCATGTGTAGAGTCCAGGAGTCATCACTGAACAATCTGTTGTTGAATTTAGTTGTGAGTTGTAGAGCCAACGTGATGTGGTGGTTTGAGTGATGGACTAAGACTCTGGAGACCAGGGTTCGAATCCCAACTCAGCCATGTAAGCCCACTGGTGATCTTGAACAAGTCACACACTCTCAGCCTCAGAGGATGACAGTGGCAAAACCCCTCTCTGAAGAAACTTGCCAAGAAAACCCCACGATAGATTCACCTTAGGGCCACCATAAGTTGGAAATGACTCAAAGACACACAACAAGAAGTTGTGAATTTGGTACTGCAAGCAGTGATATATTG
>NW_024833200.1:0-1318 GCF_019175285.1 Sceloporus undulatus
TGATTATCTTCTGTTAGCTAGTGTTGGTTAATTCTTGTGTGCCTTCAAGTGATTTCTGACTTGCCGCAACCTTAAGGCGAATATATTGCAGAGTTTTCTTAACAAGTTTTGTTCAGAAGGGGTTTGCCATTGCATACCTCTGAGGCTGAGAGAATGTGACTTGCCTAAAGTCACCCAGTGTGGTTCCATGGCTGAGTGGGGATTTGAAGGCTGGTCTCCCAGAGTCCAGCACTCAAGCCACCACACCACACTGATGTGTGTGTTAGTTCGTTGTTACTGTTGTTGTTGTGCACCTTCAGGTCATTTTTGACTTACGGTGACCCTAAAACTGTCATAGCGTTTTCTTGGCAAGTGTCTTCAGAGGGGGTTTGCCATTGCCATCATCTGAGGCTGAGAGAGTATGACTTGCCCAAACTCATCCAATAGGTTATTATGCTTGTGCAGGGAATCGAACTCTGGTTTCCAGAGTCATAGCCCAATGCTCAAACCGCTACACCACACTGACTCTCATACTCCCCCTAAATTCAGCATTTCCTCAAGCTAATGTGGCTTATTGCCACAGACAGACCAATCTTCCATGAACTGGGAGAACCATAGCTCTTTCATGAAGAAGGTTCCAGGTTCAGTTGCCAGTATCTTCAGTTAAATTGGTTTTGTGTAGTACTAATTCTGACCAGGGTGGGAATGGGGACCTTTATCCACAAGAACTGGGAACAGACAGTGGTAAGATGGGCCAGTGATCTGACTTGGTGTGAAATGGTGTCACAATTTGTCTTGTCCACTTTTAAAAGTCAGTCAAGATGGTTGCTCATTTCTGCTTTTCGTGGCAGTGAATTATGTATGTCAGTCTTCTCCAATCTGTGATTCCTCAAGATGTTTTGAACTCCAACTCTTGTTGGCTCCAACTAGGTTTGCCAGTGGTCATGGGTGATGAGAAAAAAACCAAAAATGTGTTAATTTTTTACCCTACCTAGCAGAAACAGTAAGTAGAGATTGCGCCTCCTCTCCTCTGTATGCCAAATGAAGGATTAAAGTTTGCCCATTTAAGAGAACCCACAGAAATTATACCTGATTCCCCATATATATAGTTATTTTGCCATCTGTGTATACCTCTTAGAACAGGGGTCGGCAACCTCCGGCCCGTGGGCCGGATCCGGCCCCCGGAGGCCTTCGTTGTGGCCCCTGGGGGTGGTTGCCGGCGCCAGGCGAAAAAATAACGGCGCCCAGAACGGCAAAAAGCCGCGCTGGGTGCTGCCATTTTTCACCCAAAATAGTGCCAAACTCGCGCAAGAGTTCGGCGCCATTTTGGGCGAAAAAA
>NW_024833201.1:0-1318 GCF_019175285.1 Sceloporus undulatus
AGCCCAAAGTCTGGGCACGTCAGCTGGGGGAAACGTGGCAAGAAATACACTTCTCTTCCTGGGTTTCATAATAAAGAAACATGGCCCTGTAGGATGGATTAGTGTCTATATACATTTGCTCTATTCATTTTGTAGAGTCCATTGAGCTTAACAGAAGATCCACTGTCCAGGTGCAAATGGGAGATCTACAGAAATCTGCTGAGAAGATAAAAATTCAAGATAGTCGAGGCACTTCTCCTTAGGAACTGTGCCAGCCACACCTTGCTGCTGAGAGCTGAGATGAATATGGGTTAAGATATCAATATGAGCAGTATTCATTTCTTGCATTGCAGGTGCTGGAAGAAAAGATAGGGTATTAATAGAATTCACTGTGAACCAGATGACATTCTGTGTTACAAGTGAAAATTGCATCTACTTATTGAACTTTTTCATTCTTGTGGAACAAGGAATTCATTACCTCTCTCATACAATGAACAAAATCGACACAGGATTCACCTTCCTCCTGTGCCCTCCCAAGGCGATGTAGTAGCTGATGGAGAGCCAGGGGGCACCACTGCCTAATGATTTGCTGCAGAGGCACAATCTGGCACCATCAACTTGGTTGCAGGCAGGGGATGAAAAAGTAAAACTTGTATACATAAAAATATAATTCACATTCATGTTTATTTGTTATAATAGCACAGTGCTCTTCCTGTGAGGTGCTTACCTGTCTGGCATGCAGATGGATCCCAGGTAGTTTTCCATCAAAACAGTTGACCCTGCCAATTTACTAGGTTCAGCACTGAAATTCTGTTATCTGCCTCCAGACGTTTCTCTGCCATAAAAATATAACATTTTTTTAAAAAATCCATATTTGGGAGGCAATCTCCCATCCGCACAAGTGTATTTGAATTGTGTAGCCTTGTACCCATAGATCTTTTAAGCAAATCTAGTAAACAATGCCAGTTTTTAACACCAACACACAGTGACCTTTTTAGATAGGTATACAAGCATACCTCACTTAGGGCCCATTCAGACTGGCATCAAAAATCTGGAAGGAACTGGGCTGATTCAGATGCCCCTCCCCTGAATCTCTCCGTTAGCAAGTGCCCACTACAAAAAGAGGGGCATTTTAAATCGAATGCATTCTGTGCCTGCTGTCAAAGGTGCCTGCTGTCAATCAAGCGATCGTCATGGTGACGTTTTTGCAGGGGCATCGGAAGTGTCCTCCCCCCTCCTTTTTTTTAAAAAGCCATGCACAAAATGTCTCAAAGTGTCAATTTTTAAAAAACTTCTTGTTTGTGTGTTGTGTGTATGTGTGGGCATTTGGGTCAGATCT
>NW_024833202.1:0-1318 GCF_019175285.1 Sceloporus undulatus
TAGTTCAAAACAAGGATTGGAGGACATGGTGGCGGTGACCATAAGGGACCTGGGGGAGATGGACAGAGGATGAACAGAGCTCATTTGGACTTGGAGGGCGGTCAAGGTGGCCAGAGACCTGCGTCCAAAGCATGAAAGAGAAGAAACCACTGATCTGCGGTGCGTTCTGTAAGCTTTGATACTGAGAGATTGCGCTTAAAGGAGGACCGGGATCGAGGGGGAAAAGGGAGGAAGAGGCGGGAAACGGCGCAGTTTCCACCATTTATTGGGAGGATCAAATGGCGCAGGGAAGGAATAATGTGACCGCGAATACGGTTTCCCTTAAAGCGGATGGATCTAAATGTTTACATCTCTGTCAGACTTGTCAATTACATCTGTAATCATCTTCTTTTGGGGTCCGTTGAACAAGATCCACAGGGAGAAGGACAAACAAAATGGAGGCCGCAAAGCTGTCCCTGTCATAGGCTTTACAGAGTGACAAAGTGGTTTGAAACCGGACTTCGGGAAAAGAAAGCCCCGATCCGGATGTGGTTTCCAGAAGGGGTGGGGCCTCTGGAATGGGCGCAACGCGCAACATGGCAACAGAGGGTCAATGGTGCGGGATGCGGTTCAATGAATCTCCAATGGCGAGAGGTGACCGAAGATGGTTTTCTGCGATCGGTCAGCGGCTAAAGGACAGGAAGTGAAGGCGAGGGGGGACTCGACAGGCTTTTTGCCATTTGGCGCCAAGATACACTGCCGCAGGGGAGTAACATGGCGACCATGAATACGATTTCGCTCAAAACGGATGGATCTGAACATTTGCGTCTCCGTCAAGCTAGTTAATTTTGTGTGCAATACTGTACTCTTTCTTTGGGGTCCGATGAACAAGATCCCACAGAGAAGGAGGAACTGCGCAAACAAAATGGGGGCAGATCGAGATGTCCTCGCAATAGGCCTCCCTTGAGGGACGCTTCCAACAGCGGCAGAGACAGATGCAAGGAAAATGGCCGCCCACTGGAGGAAGAGCCCCCGACTGGACACCCAATGTCCATGGCAAGGGTCCCGGATGGCCAGCGGAAGCGGCCGGAGACAGTGGAAAAGCAGTGAGGAAAACAACCCGACTCCTTCTCCCTCCTCCTCCGCCGCCATTTTCGCGTCGGCTCAGGAGTCGTCCTTCAAGCCAATAGAGGAACTATCCATTGGAGTGAAAGCCCTAGAGAAACAAAAGCGTTGACGCCAAAAAACCTGTGAGATTGGCATCCAGAAAGAAGGGTCCTACATAGTCCTCCTGGGGTCAGAGGGCCCCAAGATGGCCGAAGGCAAGAGCGGTCAGTCT
>NW_024833203.1:0-690 GCF_019175285.1 Sceloporus undulatus
CCTGTGCTCCCTGGAAGAACTTCCTGCTTGCATTGGACTCCTACCCAGAAGGCCTGAGCTGGCTATATTATTATTGTTTTTGTCATTATTGTTATTGTTGTTGTTGTTGACCTTTAATTGTAAAGCTAGCTTCACTTCTTTCTTTTCTCTGTGAACCCCATCCTTCCCATGGCTCGCCACATTTCTCCTAACCTGATCCCCATTCGGCCTCTCCCTGTCTCCCTGATTCCCTTCCTCTGTTCCCTCTGGAACTGCCGCTCTGCTGCACCTAAAGCAACAGCAATTCATGACCTCTTTCTCTCTAAATCCTTTAACCTCCTCGCTCTCACCGAACCTGGCTCCCAGCTCATGATACTGCTACCTCCTCTGCCCTTTCTTTTGGTGGTCTCTCCTTCACACACACAAGCCGTCCTGAGGTTCGAGGGGGAGGGGTTGATATCTTGCTATCTAACTCCTGCCAGTATCAAGTTCTATCTTTTCCCCCCAGCTATCATTTCTCTTCTTTTGAGTTTCATCCTATTAGACTCTACAGCTCCGGGTTGCAGTCATCTATCGCCCTCCTGGTTCTGCCATCCAGTTCCTATCTGACTTTAAATCATGGCTGACATTCTTTCTTTCAGATTCAGTCCCCACTTTGATCCTAGGTGACTTTAATATCCACGTTGACGATTCCAATAACCCTACAACATC
>NW_024833203.1:790-1318 GCF_019175285.1 Sceloporus undulatus
CCTGTGCTCCCTGGAAGAACTTCCTGCTTGCATTGGACTCCTACCCAGAAGGCCTGAGCTGGCTATATTATTATTGTTTTTGTCATTATTGTTATTGTTGTTGTTGTTGACCTTTAATTGTAAAGCTAGCTTCACTTCTTTCTTTTCTCTGTGAACCCCATCCTTCCCATGGCTCGCCACATTTCTCCTAACCTGATCCCCATTCGGCCTCTCCCTGTCTCCCTGATTCCCTTCCTCTGTTCCCTCTGGAACTGCCGCTCTGCTGCACCTAAAGCAACAGCAATTCATGACCTCTTTCTCTCTAAATCCTTTAACCTCCTCGCTCTCACCGAACCTGGCTCCCAGCTCATGATACTGCTACCTCCTCTGCCCTTTCTTTTGGTGGTCTCTCCTTCACACACACAAGCCGTCCTGAGGTTCGAGGGGGAGGGGTTGATATCTTGCTATCTAACTCCTGCCAGTATCAAGTTCTATCTTTTCCCCCCAGCTATCATTTCTCTTCTTTTGAGTTTCATCCTATTAGACTCT
>NW_024833204.1:0-1318 GCF_019175285.1 Sceloporus undulatus
CCTTTCCCTCCTGAGTCCAGCTCTGCACCTTGAGCTCCATTGCTGTCTCCTCAAAGGAAGAAAGGAGGGAAGGAAGGGGAGGCCGCTCATCCCCCAGCGCATACCTTCCTTTCCCGCAAAGGCCACCAGCGGAATAAACAGCAGCATCTAGGCCATGGCAATCCCTGCGCATGCTAAGGAGGGGCTTTTGGGGCCCTATGCGCATGCACAGTCTCTGTCCCTGAAGCCATTGCTGCCATCACAGTCTGTTCTGAGGGAGGGGGGAAGTGGGGAGAGCCCTTGTTCATTCAGAGGAATGGCTGGAGGGTCTTCTGAGGGAGACTTTGGGGGTTGTAAGAAGAAAGGAAGCCCCTCTTCTCCCCCAGGCTTCCTCTCCCTCTTTCCTTCCCTGCCTCCTCCTCAGGGGATTTCTTGGGCCCAGGTACTTGGGGGTTATTATGAGAAGAGAGGGCAGAGGGACCCTTGGACAGAAGCATGGCCATGGAGGGGAGGGGGAGCCAACAGTAAAAAGGGACCCTCCCTTCTGATGCCTCCTTTGTGGACGGGTTTTGTGCCAAATAGAAAGCATCACACAGGATAGGGTTCAATAGTATTCGAAGCAACATTTTTTTTTGGGGGGGAGCTTTTCCCTGGAGTCCTGTGGGGAGGAGCTCTAGGGTGAGAAGAGAAGAGTCTAGGCCAAAGCCAACAGGAGGGAGATGGAGGGACCTCAAAACTCTGTGTCATGGCCAGCCAAGATCAGCTCTCGGAGGATGAGGAGGAGGATGAGCCTCCTCCAGAGCAAGGGCTGATTGAGGCAACGCCAGGTGCTGTTCCTGCCCTGCCAGGTCCCAGCTGTGATCCTCCAGTCCTAGAGGAGGAGGTTCAACCAAGTCCTAGTGCCACAGAGAGGCTTCCTTCGGTACCACAGCCTAGTGGTGAGTCTGGAGACGAAGCTTGCCTGCAGGTGCCTTCTTACAAAGAGAGAAGAGCCGAGAGTTCTTGCAGACGCAGATCACAGAGGGTTGCCAAGAGGCAATTAGCCAACCAGCCTCAGGTGGCACAAGGGAGAGTTTCCCTTACTTAAGTGGGAGAGAGACTAATGCTGGTTGCTAGAGTTTATTGCATGATCCCTCGGCGTGATTGCTGTTAGCACTAGCTCCTAGTATCTAGATTCTCTGTTACCTTGACCTCGGACCGGACTTCGTTATCTCTTGGCTGTTTTGACCCTGGACTGTTTGACTACGCTGTTTCCCAGTATCCTGACTTCGGCTTGACTTTCGGAACGTTGGGATCTCTGGAATCCTGACTTCGGCTCGTATTCTTGACCTGCCCTCGG
>NW_024833205.1:0-1318 GCF_019175285.1 Sceloporus undulatus
GATCATATATTCCTGAAGGTCTTTACAGTTTCAATAGGGAGGTCTGAAAAGGTGGCAGATGGACAGAAGAAAGCCTTGGAGGCAGGAATGCGACTGTGTCTTCGATGTGACTACTATCCCAGTCTCACTCAAGTAAGTAAAGGAATAGTAAGTACTTTAGATAGGAACTTAGCATCTTCATCAATGACAAAATACTGTACTCTCTTACAGGACCTTTTTCAGGCCCCAGAATCTGAATAGGAAGGGAGTGGGAAGGAGAGGCTTCCTGGGCAGGACTCTGTCTTTATGTGCCTTGGGCCATTGCTTTGCCTAACTTCTGGCCTTCTTCTATTCTTTCTAGAGGGAGAATCTCAAGCATTACAAGCCAAAAATTACATTTGAGGTTTGGATAACAAGATCACAACAGGCAGCAGTACTCATGGCATCAACATCTTGCAAACATGGATGGCAAACCAAGCACATCTGAATGAGCTAAGCAAAGTAATAGCTTATAAGAGAATACAGAGGACTGCCCATGGAACCATTCTTTTGGATGCTCTTCGAAGATAGAGTGAAACTGGAGCCTTCCCTCAGGCCTCCTCCCACTAGGCCCCTCTGTCTGCCCTCCAGGCCCAGCAGTGCCTTCCCCCCATGGCCCTCTTCAGGACCCCTCAGCCAAACCCTCCCTGCCCTTCCAGCCTCGCCTTGCAGGAGACCTTTTGGCCCTGGGGAGACTTTGGGGTCCTGCTCTCGTCCCATTGGTCCTAAATTTGTCTGTCCCCGCCTCCAGCCCCGCCCACTGTTCTCTCTATTTCAAGTGACCTCTCCCGCTTTCCATAGGGTTCATTTCAGCCACTGGGGGGATAGAGGCGGAGCGTCAGCCTTGAGGGAGGGAAACAGCGCCACCGCCTGGCCACAGCGCTGGAATTGCAGGACAAAAATGTACATTGTCCCCTCCCTCCCTATTCGTCCCAAATATGCATGTCCCCGCTCCAGCCCCGCCCACTGTACTCTGCCCCGACTTCCACGGGGAAGGAGAATGGAGAGGGAGAGGAGGAGGGCCAGCTTTGAGGAAAGAAGGAGGGAAACCGCACCAGCTGGAGGCAAGGAGGAATGGCGGGATTCGTGGCTGTCAGTCAATGGAAGTGAAAGAGAGAAAGAGGAAAAGGGAAAAAGAAATGGTATTGTCTCAGAGAATGACTCTCCTGGAATTACCTTCTTGGCTTTAAGGGAGAGGCAGCTTGGAAGAATAGGCCTTGCCTTTTCAGGAAAGAGATGGCAATGTCTTCTGCTGGTCTTGCAATTCCAGTGGCATGGCCAGGCGGTGGCGCTGTTTCCT
>NW_024833206.1:0-1318 GCF_019175285.1 Sceloporus undulatus
TTTTATATAATGAATTGATGATGGAAACCTATGAAAACCCATCCTCTCTGGGTAAGGAACTTGCATCCATTGCTCTTCTTTCAGAACAGGGGGGTCTTGCATGCTACATACATGGCACTATGATCCCACTTTTGTGGTCAAAGCAACATCCTTGGAATCTTGGGATTTGTACTTTGCTTTACGGAGCCACTAGAGCTCTCTATCAGATGATTGTAAATGCCCTTTGCTAAACTGCAAATCTACCCTAGGAAAGAACCATGGCACTTAATATTTTTAGGGTCCCAATGCTCTTTGGTACATCCTTTAGCAAGTTTTCAGCTCTTTTTGACCTATGTTTCAGTGTTTCTATGTTCTGGACAGGCTTCCAATATCCTCTCTTGGCCCTACAATGGATTAGATTGAGACAAACAATGACAATAGGATGCTGGGGGATACTGAGGAGGTAAACATTATGTCTTTTTTTTCCAGGTGGTCCAATGGGGGTTCCTCTGAGATCCCTATGGGCCCAATGTGGCTTCCCAATCCCCAGTAGCTGCCCAGCCCTGTCTTGGAGGTGTCTTCCGGCTGTTTGAAGGCTCATCTCTGCAGCCCTACCCTCACTAAAACTGGACTCCACTTCCCAGACCATTTCCTAAGCCATTCCAATGGATTCATTTCATATATTTATTACCCTACTTTTCTCACCAAATGGGACTGAAAGTGTCTCTTTCCCACCTCTCTCTCCCAGCCCCCAAAGCCCAGCCTCCCTGCCTCCCTTGCTCAGACCCCACAGGCCCCTTCCTCCTTCCTTCCTTTGCCCCAAAATGGAGGGCCAGAGGCACAAAGGGACACACAGCCTTCCTTTTGGCCCAAGGAGCCTTGCCTCCTTCTCGCTCTGGAGCCTCAGGAGAGAAAGAGAAGCCTCTGTTCAACTGAGGCCTCAGAGAAGGTTCTGGAACATTATTCCCCACAGTCACAAGCAGCACAAAATGGCCACCAGAAAACAAAATGGCTGCCAGGACACAAAATGGCCTCCGGAACACAAAATGGCCGCCTCTGCCTGAGCGCTTGGCAGTTGACATTTGAGGCCTTCAGGGGAGAGAGAGAGAGACTGAGGGAAGAGAGGAAGGAGGTCCTGGAGGGAGGGGGCCTTGGAAGATAGAGGGCCTTCCTGAGATATTCGGTGTTCGCTTCCTAACAAAGGGGTTTCTGGCCTCATAACGGATTTGGGGCAAACTGGATCTGAAAGGCAGCAGTAGCCTTTTCTCTTGCCAATGGGATTTACAGTGTATTTCCTGGAATGGATCTACCAGCATCCACATGGCCAGAGAGAGGAGGG
>NW_024833207.1:0-1318 GCF_019175285.1 Sceloporus undulatus
TTTTTGTACTTAAAGTATCTGCAACTGTAGTGGTTTCTTCTGGGTTCTCTTTTTTAACATCGTTATCAGGACTAGGGGTGCCACTTGCTGAATCTCTCTGTGTTATCATCTCCATAGTGGTCATTGTTCCTTCTGGTTTGTCAGCAATATCATCACCACCAAGACTTGTCATGGGATTTGTTGGATCAGTTTGCGTTGCTGTTGTGTCTTTGAGTGTTGTATCTCTTTCTGGTTTGTTGTTTTTATCATCATGATCAAGATTGCCTATGTCACCTGGCGATTCAGTCTGAGTAATTATTGTCTCTGTTTCTGTAGTACTTCTTTCTGTTCTGACATGTCTATGATTATCCTCTGTTTGAGGTGTATCAGTAAACAAAGTAGCAGGAGTAGAAAATATGTCTGTCTGTTGGTTCTCAGGGCTGTCTGACTTGGAGGAGTAATCATTTTTGTTCATTTCTTCAGGGATTCCTTGAGGATTGTCTGAAACTGTGACAAGTGATGTAAGATCTGAATTATCTGAAGTCATTATTTGCTCTGATACAGTGGGCACACTGGTTGGTTTCCATGTTTCATATTGTACAACGGAGCCAGATGTAGTTCTGGACTCTGTTGTATCTCCAGGAGTTGTATCTAATGGCAAAATAGTACCTTTCCCAGAGACATCAGCTACAGTTGCTAGCCCTGTAGTTTGCTTCCTTTCAGTAAAATCAGTTGTAGTTGAATCTTTTTGATTTTCTGACGTTTTCATTTCATCAGAAGTTGCTGTGTCTGAATTTCTAGTCCTCTCTTTAATGTCTGTTACTACAGATTTTTTTGTAGTAGATGTACTTTTTTTATACTCTTCATTTGTTGTTTCACTTTTTTCCATTGTTGTTACAACCTGGCTGTCTGCATTCTTTGTGTCTCTACCAGCGCGTGATGTTGCTACAGTAGTGGTGTCTCTTTTAGATATTGTTGTACTTCTAGCTGGACTAATTGTGGTTTTCTGAACAGCAGCACTTGTGTCTTTGTCCGCCCTAACACTAGTCACAGTTGACAATGTTGGTTGTTTATTGATATTAGAAGAAGTGCTAGATGGCAAATTAGGGGTAGCAGTTCTCAAGAATGTGGTCACTTTCTTGGGTTGGGGAGATGGGGTCTGACTAACATGATTTTCAAGAGTTGCTGCAATACCTTTATTTCCTTGAGTTGTGTGGTCTGTGTCAGGTTGCTTAGTAGTTGTGGAGGGCAGCTTTGTCGTAGTCTTCTTAGTAGTGGGCAGCTCTGTTGTGGTCATTGTAGTAGAAGGCAGCTTAGTAGTGGTTGATGTAGTAGGGGG
>NW_024833208.1:0-1318 GCF_019175285.1 Sceloporus undulatus
TGTCTTAAGGGGAGGAGGGATAAAGTGTTTTTAATTGTCATATTTTATATTTTACTGTTGTTAACCACCCGGATTGGTTTGCCAGAGGGCGGTATACAAATAAATATTATTATTATTATTATTATTAACATATGGCATTTAGCCTGAACAAACCTTAATCCAATTATTAGTCCCAGTCAGAGTAGAACCACTGAACAGATGGGAAAATGTCCACTTATCTGGATCCTAATGATTTCATAGAATCATGGATTCTATCCATGTTGAAAGAGACCACAAAGAACATCCAAGACTACACAATTTATTTTATTATTTATTCATTTCATTTGCGTGTTGCTCTTCACCCAAAGAAAGTCAATTTAAAAACCTTAAGAAAATTTTAAAAGCAATTTAAAATCTTCATATGATTGAATGATTCCACAGACCTCCCCCACAGTTGGGACTTAGGGAATTAATGCAAGCCATAGCTTTTAGAAGGACTAAACATGTTTCATAGAAGAGAAAGGGAGGCTGACCAAAAAAACACCCATGGCCGCTGATGATGACATGTCTGGAGATACGCCACCTCTGACTGCCAGATGTCAGGGGGACATGTAACTTTGTAGGGTACTGGGGAAGGAGGAGGGAGAGGCCGTTGTGGGCTACCAAGGAAACCAAAATACTGAACTGGATTGATGGCAGCCTGATCTAGCCAGGCTCCTCTTGCACTTCGTCTCAATCAGAAGTTTTACTGCCAAAGTGTAAACAAATCTGATTCCCTTTAGCCCCTGGAATCACATACTTTACCTTGATCTGGTATTTCACTTTGCCTGCAAAGTGTTGGATGATAAAAGCAGGCTCCAGGACTGGTGTCCCAATGAAGAACTTGTTGTCCTCATGCTGCTGCTTAAACTTGGCAAGGAGTGTCTCACTGGTGGCATGTGGGAAGCTATAGTGACAAGAGCAGGGAAGAATGTTAGAGCCTGTCTTCAACAGAGCTGAGACTTAGAAGGCTACTAGTGCAGCAGCAGCCCTCTTGCTATGTTTTCTAGACTAAAAATGTATTTTTAAAAAGCATATATCCATGCAATTTACAATCAATAAACAAGGCATGGAGTCTATGTCCTTTACTGAAATTACATAGGCTTTCCTGTTTTCCTTGTGGGCTTCGCACTGAGGCAACTAGCAGCCCTTCTCTGAAAAGCATGCCAGACCAGATAGGCCTCATTTACTCAATAGCAATAGCAAGTACATTTCTATGCTGGTTATTAGTACACTTAAGCACTGAGATAGGCCATCCACTCTCCTGACACAATTTTTCACATTTTCATTCTAGCCCTAG
>NW_024833209.1:0-1318 GCF_019175285.1 Sceloporus undulatus
TGGGCATTCACTCCTACTCCTCTGTCACTGGGCTTCCTCTCCAGGGGAAAAGGCCAGCAATGGAGCATCTGGAAAGGGTGAGCATTCTCTTCTCTTCCTCCTCTATCACTGGGTTTCCTCCCAGGAAGAAAGCCTAGCAACAGAGCAGTGTTGGTTAGTGTTCACCCCTCCTGCCCTGAAGATGGAGGAGGGCCCAACCAGGTGTCACCCATCCTTTGGGGTATCATCCGGTGTGGTTGACACTCCTGCACCTCTCCAGTGATGCCACTGCAGTCAGAGCTTGGAAAAGGTTTGGACTATAACTTGCAGAAGCCTCACTGGTAATACTGGCTGAGAGCTGGAATTTTTCAAAATAACTTTCCCACACTGTGTTTTTTCTGCTGTAGAGTTGCCTCTAGCTTTCAGCCCAAGTGAAATTCAAAATGAACTTGTGGGTTCTGGCTTAGGCAAGACATCTGCTTGAAACAAACCAAGAATATCCTGGCAAGCCTAAGGCTTGTTTGAAGAGGTTCAAAGTCACTCTACTCACTATTCACAAACTCCTGCTCTTCGGGGGTGATGATACTGCTCAAGTGGGACTGATGTTCTCGGCACAGGTTCTCAGCATCCACCCAGGTGTGCTTCTCTTCAAAATGCTTGTAACAGTTGCCTTGGAATTTGGTCCAGCCTGCTTCACATTCTGCCAGATCTGGAAATGGATAAGAAGGAGATGTGAAGACAAATAGGAGGAGGACAGGATGAAGCTAGTTCCCCCAGTCCTCTTAGAAACACCCAGACAGCATTTGATTGAATGGAGATGCAATGCACAGTTGTTTTCTCAAAGAGAAAGAATTATTGACTTTCCTTCCATGGAAGTTCCCTGTGGTGCCAGGCAAAATTTCAGAGTTTGCTGATGCTCCTGTAATATGCCAAAAGATGATGAAAGATGGGACTGCCTTTTTAAGACTGCCAAAATGGAGGGGAAGGCCATTCAAGTCACTTGGGCTGCACACAGTTCCGCTTGAGGAAACGTAAGTGAGATTTTTGTGATAAATTGCTGGCAGGTAATGAAATCTCAGCGGGATTTGGCAAGGCCTTGAAAAATTCCACACAGATTCAATTACATTCAATTACATTTTAAAAAAAGTGTTGACAAATTTTATCGTGTTGTTATTCTAATCGGTCATATATTCTGTTAAAAGTGTGGGGAAAAATTGTGGAGTTATATTTGACATCTAGCACCAACTTAGTCATGAGCAAGTGTGGTTAGCAGGGTTTGAAGTTTCGGACTATGGAGATTATCGCACTGCGTTCTGAGAACGTTCCGTATCATCACGTG
>NW_024833210.1:0-1318 GCF_019175285.1 Sceloporus undulatus
ATGGTGGTGGGGAAGGGGCCTGTCTAGTAAGATAATACATATAAAATCCATAGCAATACAGGAAATGATTCAATAAAACAGACAACAAAAGAACATCAAATAGCAAGTGACAATTATGCAATGCCTGGGAATGCTTCTCTGAACAGGATGGTCTTCAGCTCCATTTTGAAGCTGGTTAAGGAAGTGATGGCTCTTGCTTGTGGGGAAGAAGGTTCCAGGAGTGAGGGGCAGCAAGTGAAAAGGGGTGAATCCGAGATGGGGCAGAGGAATTCCTGGGCTGGGACAGCAGACCTTGACTACCAGAACGGAGGGCAAAGTGATCGAGAGAGCAGTAGCCTTCCAACTCCAGGCTGTCTTGGACGAAATCGATTATCTGGATCCATTTCAAACTGGCTTTGGGGTGGGATATGGAGTGGAGACGGCCATGGTCGCCTTAATTGATGACCTCCGTCTGGGCACAGACAGGAGAAGTGTGGCCCTGTTAGTGCTCTTGGACATCTCAGTGGCTTTCGATACCATCGACCATGGTATCCTTCTGGAACGCTTGAGGGAGTTGGATATTGGGGGCACTGCACTCCAGTGGCTTCAATCCTACCTCTCGGGCAGGTTCCAGATGGTGAGGCTGGGGGACAGTTGCTCTTCTAGAAAAGAGCTGACATCTGGCGTCCCTCAAGGCGCCATTCTGTCCCCCATGCTATTTAACATTTACATGAATGCTGGGAGAGATCATCCGGAGACATGGGGTGCGGGGTTATCAGTACGCTGATGACAACCAAATATGCTTCTCTATGCCCCCGACTGCTACAGTGGCTAAGGATGACTGAATCCCTGCCTTGAGTCAGTAGTGGGCTGGATGAGGAAAAACAAACTCAGGCTTAATCCAGAGAAAACGGAGGTACTTGCCATAGGTTCCTTATGTCCGGGGAGAGAAATTTGTCCACCACTCCTTGATGGGATCACACGTCTCTTGAAGGATGAAGTTCGCAGTTTGGGAGTACTTCTGGATCCGTCTTTACGTTTGTCATCTCAAGTGGATGTGACGGCCAGAAGTGCTTGGTACCAACTTTGGTTGATACGCCAACTGCGACCCTACCTCGACCGAAAGGACCTTGAAGCTGTAGTACACGCTCTGGTAATCTCTCGTCTCAATTTCCGCAATGCGCTCTACATGGGGCTACCCTTGTATCAAGTTCAGAAGCTTCAATTAATGCAAAACGTGGCAGCCAGGCTGGTCACTAACTCGTCGAGATTTTACCATATAACACTTACCTTGAAAGATCTACACTGGCTCCCAATTAGCTTCCGGGCACAGTACAAG
>NW_024833211.1:0-1318 GCF_019175285.1 Sceloporus undulatus
CCCAAAATATTTTTGGTCCAAATGCCTTCTGGGAACATTTTTTGAGATATTATTAGCTCTAACCCATTTTAGAACCAAAAGAGGACTTTTTTTACAACCAGTAATCACTATCTGGTTTTTAAAAAATACCTTTCCTGGGCCTAAATTTGTGGTGGTGGTGGAGGGGAGGGAAGACTGGCAAAAATGGCCCCATGCTTGCAAGAGGGTATGTGGGGATACAATCTTTAAAACTCTGAAGCTCTTTTAAACCTCTTAGTGGCCCTGGAATGCAGATTTTGCCCACCCCTACTGGAGGAGATCTATATTCCAATAAAGTTCTAGAAAATTATTCTGGGTTTGCAGCAGTGGAGAAAGAAATTCTCTGCTCATTACCCCATAACCAGACTGAGAGCATCTCTTTCTCCCAGAACATATGTAATGACACATGACTAGGATGGGTGGATTAGCAAAAAGCAACAACTAATGTTATCTCCTCAGATAAGTGGGGGGAAACAGCAAAGAAGCCTCTGAGGTATTTTGAGGAAAGAGAAGCAGAACTGCAATAACTTTCCTTATCCTTGCTTCCTTTTAACTGCCACTCCACTTAGAATACTGCAAGTAATTTCACTCCTCTGCTTCCAAACATGAATCTACGCATGGCTGTTGGAACTATAGTAGGCAATCCAACAAAAAAATTCCCTTTTAATTTCCTATTCTCTCTGTAACTCTGATGTCATTTTCACTTATAATGTTGTCAAACTTGGATTATTGGAGTAGTTAAAAGTGTAATATACTTGTTTTCTATATTTTGAAAAATCAGATCAATGTAACTACAAAAATACCTCGGTACATGTAAATCAAAGGCTGTTAACAGCAATTTTTTTACAATTTTTTTCTGGAAATGACTACAGTTCTTATGCCACAGGACCCTCATGGGCAAACAGCCATTCTGGAGTTAGGAATGCAGTTCAAAATTTAGAATTGATCTACAGCTCTTAGAAAGTCTGATTTCTACAACAAGAACTATTGACATCATATAAAGCTGCTAAAGTAAAAAAAAAAGATTATACATGGAATGTATGTTAATGTATTGGGAAAATGAAAACACTGAGATTAGGACTCAAAGCTGCTTTTGTCCTACAGCTTTAAAGTAACCACAGAAAATAAAAGCCCTAGCAGGTTTCATAGGGAAAAGAAACTTTTGAAATGGTGGGTCAGCCTGAAGATAAAATCACCCTGGCAGACAAAACAAAGTCCAAAAGACTTAAATTTAGAGAAAATATATATATATATATATATATATATATATATATATATATATATATATATATAACATCTT
>NW_024833212.1:0-1318 GCF_019175285.1 Sceloporus undulatus
AAGCATCAGATAGCATAGGCTTCAATAGCATTGGAAACAACAGCTTTATGGGGGGAAGGGGTTTTCCCTGAGGGAAGGGGGCTCTGTCTGTGGGGGAGAGAAGAGCCCAGATTTAGGCCAAAGCCAAGAGCTGGCAGATGGAGGGACCTCAAAGCCCCTTCTGGGGAGAGGGACACCCCCGTGGCAGCTAGGCTTAGAGGGCCACAGGATCTGGATTAGCCCTCCCCCCCCACACACACATCCTTTCCTTACCCTTCACAACAACCCTGCAGAGGAGGGCCAGCAGAGAGATCAATGGTCCTCCTCCTGGGAACATGCAGAAAAGGCATGGAAGCCATTGTTAGTTCTTTGCCTGAAAGTCCCCTTCCTTGAAAGGATGGAGGTTAAAGGAAGGAAGGAAGGAAAGTGCCAAGGAAAGAGAAGGCATAAAGGGGACATCTGGATAGGAATCCCTCAGCAGCCATTTTGGGAAAAGGGGCTCTGCCTCTGGACAGAGAGACGGAGAATGTGCTCATTTGGGGAAACCGTTAGGGTCCCTATATCAGCAGCAGGCCTGTCCTGGCAGTTTTCTAAAACTGTAAACTTTGATCAATTTAAAGGGTAGATGGTTTAATACATCTGTGTCTTCTTTTGATTTTCAATGGATGGATGTTTGAACTGAAGTCATCTTCTTAACTGATATTGTGTATTTTTTGGTCTGTCGTTGTTCCCTGCCTCAATCCATGGAGAGATGCAGATAAGAAATAATAATAATAATAATCCTTTCTTTCTTTCTGAAAAGCTCTCCTTTGGCCCTGAAAGAACATTCCAGGTAAATATGGGGCAGGCAGGCAGGAAGGAAGAACAACAGGAAGGAAGGAAGGAAGGAAGGAAGGAAGGAAGGAAGGAAGGAAGACAGGCCCCACAAAATAAATACAAGCAACCTCCCCTTTTTCTGGAGCAGCACTAGTATGTTTTTTCTTTTTGCCCCATTGAAAAGGTGTCTCTGGTTTCCACTGGTTTCCAGCATTGAATGTTCTTTTCCATGGACAAATCCTTGAACACTTTTAAAGGAATTAAACCCCTGTTATCTCTCTTCTTGTGTTGGAATAGCATTGGGCTGGGAGGGAGGCAGAGATGGGGGAGCTTTGCAGTCAAATGTGGGGGAATATGTTTGTGCATCAGGACACCCCCCTCCCACAGCAAAACAGGGTGGGACTAGGGCGGGATACAGATGGGCAGGGGAAGACGTCTTGGAGATGTAGTCTGCTGAATACGGAGCCTCTAGACCGCCTGCCCCGGGGGCGTGCTTCAGGTGTTGGGGCTTCCGCACGGGGGG
>NW_024833213.1:0-1318 GCF_019175285.1 Sceloporus undulatus
GACTCGAAGCAGCTTTATTTTGGCTGTCTGTAACAGGCCATAAGGGGCAATGAACAGGAGGGAACAAGTGGAATGCAAAACCCAGAAGGTAAATACAATGGGCCCTCCGCTTTCACTGGGGTTAAAGGAAGAGGACCCTCATGAAAATGGAAAAACTGCAAATAAAATACAATATACTACTTTTTTTGAACCTGAGAGAACACCTCTCTAGGAATCTCTAGGTCCAGCAGAAGTTGACCACCGAATCATACTGGAGGACCTAAAAATGCCTAGAGAAGTGTTCTCCCTAAGAATCTCACAGAGTCACATTAAAAGAGATTTCTAGGGAAAAAACATATTAATAAAATCTGCAAATAATGAACTCCACAAAAGCCAAAGCGGAGGGCAGAAATCACAAAAGCCAAAGTGTACACAGAAATCAGAAATGGAAGATATGCAAATATGAGAGAAACTGGTGGCTCGCATGCCAGTGGGGTGGCGAATCTGCTCTGTGTTTTAGGTTGAATGTTAAAGAAGCCATTTCAGGTGCTGAATCCTATCCCACAAATAAATTCAGTCCTCCTTGGATAGTCCTACAAACAGGACACAAACACAGTCCCTCCCAGCACAGGCAAAGTGAGAGGCTGTGCACATTCAGCGGGGAAATACCTTCTTGAAAAACGGTCTTGCAAGTTGGATTGGGCTGAGTCAGCGAGTTTCAGCATCTGAGGCATGGGCAGCCTGGATTCCATGGATGGCGAACCTTAGAGAATCCAATGGGCCACAGGTAAGTTAGGAAACAGCCCAGTATAAACACAGCAAGGCCAAGTTCCAAGGGTCCAATGGGTCAAAGGCAAGAGGCAGAGTCAAGGAACAGACCAGGTCTAAGCACAGCAAGGCAGAGTCCAAGAAGCAGATCAGGTCTGAACATAGCAAAGCTAGCAAGGCAAAGTACAAACAGAGCAGCTACAGGCAGCACAGAAAGATCACGTTGCTGTGACCAGGGTGGGGAGACCAATGCCACCCTTAAATGGCTGTATCTCCAGCTGCCCTGCATGAGTAGAGCTGGCTATGCTTACTGGCTACCCCTGATCCTTCCAAGACTCTGGCAGCTTGGTCCTGGTTCTGGAAAGACTTTGGCAACAGGACTCCAGCAGCCAGCAATCTCATCCTGCAATGACTTACACAGATGGCCTCTTACAGTATGCTTTATAAGTCAATTCCCCTTTTGGGTTCTGGAAACAAACTTGGGCCTGTTACAGACTGCCAAAATAAAGCTGCTTCGGGTCTCTTTGGAGGTATGCTATTTAAATGATGCATGCATCCTAAGAATCCGGAA
>NW_024833214.1:0-609 GCF_019175285.1 Sceloporus undulatus
TAAGAAAGCAAGAGTGAAAATGAAAGACCTTCAGGGTTCAAGAGAGAGACTTGCCATGCCAAATCTCAAAGTATATTACGATGAAGCCTGTCTTTCGTGGTTAAAAGATTGGATCATTCTAAAAGAGGAGGATTTATTAAATCTGGAAAGCGTGAATTTGAGATTTGTCTGTCATGCCTACCTACTTTATGACAAGGATAAAGTAAACCGGGATTTTAATAATCACATTGTGAAACACGCTCTACTCAGAACTTGGAAAAAATACCAAAAACTAATATGTCCTAAAAGCCCTTTTGGGCATCTGCCCATAAAGCCCTTTTTAAATATAACCCTAAGAAAGAGAGTTGGATTATCTATGAAGATTTGATGGTGATAAATAATAATGGATATGAGATAAAGACATGGGAAAACCTTACTGAAGAAGGGTATCAAATATCGTGGTTCTTTTGCAGACAGCTAAGGGAACGATTTCTTATGGACAAAACTAGTATGAAATTGGTAAAGTAGATTCTGAGTTAGAGCGGGAGTTAATGCTAAATAAAGATGCCTGACTGTCAAGACTGTATGGATGTATTCTTAAAATGTATATGGAAGAACAAGTTGTCAAAG
>NW_024833214.1:709-1318 GCF_019175285.1 Sceloporus undulatus
TAAGAAAGCAAGAGTGAAAATGAAAGACCTTCAGGGTTCAAGAGAGAGACTTGCCATGCCAAATCTCAAAGTATATTACGATGAAGCCTGTCTTTCGTGGTTAAAAGATTGGATCATTCTAAAAGAGGAGGATTTATTAAATCTGGAAAGCGTGAATTTGAGATTTGTCTGTCATGCCTACCTACTTTATGACAAGGATAAAGTAAACCGGGATTTTAATAATCACATTGTGAAACACGCTCTACTCAGAACTTGGAAAAAATACCAAAAACTAATATGTCCTAAAAGCCCTTTTGGGCATCTGCCCATAAAGCCCTTTTTAAATATAACCCTAAGAAAGAGAGTTGGATTATCTATGAAGATTTGATGGTGATAAATAATAATGGATATGAGATAAAGACATGGGAAAACCTTACTGAAGAAGGGTATCAAATATCGTGGTTCTTTTGCAGACAGCTAAGGGAACGATTTCTTATGGACAAAACTAGTATGAAATTGGTAAAGTAGATTCTGAGTTAGAGCGGGAGTTAATGCTAAATAAAGATGCCTGACTGTCAAGACTGTATGGATGTATTCTTAAAATGTATATGGAAGAACAAGTTGTCAAAG
>NW_024833215.1:0-1318 GCF_019175285.1 Sceloporus undulatus
GGAAAGACCCACCGGAAGTAAAAATTGGAATCTGGGGGTCTTGCGACGGAGTTCAGGACTGGGCATTCATACCAGACCCATTCGCACTGAGATCGAACAGAGAAAAAATCTGGATATCGCCTATCCCCTTATCAGCGCACTGGCCAACACGCTCCAAAAAGAGGAGCCAGTACGCATTCAGTTCGGCAGCTCGCACATTCACGTGAGTGCGGATTGGGCCATTCGAATGCTGGTATGATGGTACTTTGCGAAATAACGCGAATTCGAACCGCCCAGTGCAGAAGACCCCCAGTTCCACACTCATCTGATAAGGGCCCCAGAAACAACTTGAAGGCACATAACAAAAGCAACAACATTAGACAGTATGTGCGACCCTAAAGGAGATATGATACAAAACAATATATAAGTAGTCAGGTAAACCCAGAAAGCTGCCATATAAACCAGTCGGAAGTTTGTATTTCTTTTTCTTTTCTTCAAATACATTTTAAAGGCACACATGCTTACTGTTAGTTTCCATAGCTAGGGTTGAATATTGATTTTATTAGCAGGATTCACTGAGAGAAAGTTCATACTAGCAGGCCTCTACTAGTGCGGTGATGAATGTAGGCCTACATGAAATAAATCATCAAATAAATCATCATGCTATAGTCAATTCAAGTAGAAGAAAAACACTGTTTGTTCTTCTGTGCCTTCAAGTTGATTTGGCTCATTCACAAGAGGTTTTCTGTTGCCTTTGTCCATGGTTGAGAGAATGTGGCTTGCCCAAGGTCAACCACTAGGTTTCCATGGCTGAATGGTGATACAAACCCTGGTCTTTCAGGGTCTTAGTCCACCATCCAACACAAATAACAAATAGTTATGAATTATGAACTATCTGTTGCAAGATATCATATCTCCTACAGTACATTCTGTTATTAGTTTGATTGTTTAGACATTTAATCATTATAGCTGATGTTTGTGGTGAAGAGGGAACTTTAATTAAACATGAGGAAGCTCCTGAAAGTTTTTGCATCTGATGTATCTTATCGCAGTGACACACTAATAATAATAATAATAATTTTTATTTATATGCCGCCTCTCCCGCAGGATTGAGGCAGCTTACAATAATGCATGAAATACAATCTAAAATACAGCATATATTAAAAAATATTTCATCAACCCCCCCCCCCACTACACTATAATAAAATAACATGAACAATTAAAATAATTAACACACACTCACACACACACACACATACACACATACACACACACACACACATATATATATATATATATATACAGTGGACCCTTGGTATCCTCTGGGGTTTGGTTCCAG
>NW_024833216.1:0-1318 GCF_019175285.1 Sceloporus undulatus
AAAACCTTTATTCAGACAGTTATAGAGGTTCTCTCCATGGAGGTTTACGGTCAGAAGTAATCAGCAAGTGTTTGCAAAGCATAGTTAAAGCATTTGTTGGTGTTGTTAACTGCAAGTCGTCTTCGACTCATGGCAGTCCTGTGGATGAGACATCTCCAAGGCTGCATCCACATGGCAAAAATAATTCGGTTTGAGAGCACTTCAGCTGCTATGGCTGAATGCTATGTAATTCTGGGAACTGTAGTTTGTTGTGAGCGAGCTCCGGTGCCACAACAAACTACAGTACCCAGAATTACATAGTATTGAGACACTGCAGTTAAAATGGTGTCAAACCGGATTATTTCTTCTGTGCAGATGTGGCCCAAGACTCCTTGTCTTCTGCTGCTTTGCTTAAGTTCTGCAAACTCATGCCCATGACCTTCTTACTTGAGTCTATCCATCTGGCATGCGGTCTCCCTCTCTTTCTACATCCCTCTACCTTTCCTAGCATTATTATCTTTTCTAATGAGCTGTGCCTTCTCATGATGTGGCCAAAGTACAATAGCTTCAATTTCATCATCGTGGCATCTAGGGATATTTCAGACTTGATATGTTCAAGGACCCATTTGTTTGTCGTTTTGGCTTTCCATGGGATCCTCAGCACCCTTCTCCAGCACCACATTTCAAATGAGTTGATTATTTTATCCACTTTTTTCATTTTCCAGTTCTCACATCCATATATAATGATGGGGAATACCATGGCTTGGACGATTCTATCTGTAGTGCTCAGTTGTATATGTTTACTCCTTAGAATCTTTTCTAACTCTTTCATGACTGCCCTTCCCATTCTTAGTCTCCTTATCTCTTGACTGCAGTCTCCCTTCTGTTCACTGTTTGGTCAAAGATAGGAGAAATCTTTGACGGTTTCAATTTCGTCATGGTCTAGTTTGAACTCATCTAGGTCTTCCATTTGCATTTTTGTTTTATGTTTAGCAATAAGCCTGCCTTTGAACTTTCTTGGAGAAATGTAAGGTACTGCACTTAGGGCTGAAAAATGAAATGCATAAATATAGGACGGGGGACACCTGGCTTAAGGAGACTACGTGTGAAAGGGATCTAGGCGTCCTAGTAGACCACAAGTTGAACATTAGTCAACAGTAATGCAGCAGCTAAAAAGGCCAATGCAATTCTAGGTTGCAGCAACAGAAGTATAGTGTCTAGAACAGTGATGGTGAACCTATGGCACGAGTGCCAGAGGTGGCACTCAGAGCCCTCTCTGTGGACACATGTGCCGTCACCCCAGCACAGAGTTTGCCAGAGTTTGTTACTAGAAAGCCAG
>NW_024833217.1:0-1318 GCF_019175285.1 Sceloporus undulatus
GTATTTTGCTTTTCCCCTAAATAAAACACAAAAAACCTATTTGAAATGCCTCTGGAGTTCTGTGTGCTTCTGGGCCTGGTATAGTTGGGATGAATCCAGAGGTCAGTGTTGCCTCAATTTCACCTTGGAGCTAAGTATGAAATTCCCTTAAAATCATAGCACTTGTGGGTGTCCTCCCCAGACTCCAGCATTTCGAGTGACAAAGGGCCTCTGGACTCAACCACGGAGCTAAGAAAGCTCAGGTTGGAAAAGAAACATGAGAGAAAGAGGAAATTATGTGTTACCCTTTCCTCTCTTCATAGATACTGCTCATAATTGCTAAATGGAACCCATAATATGTATGAAAACAAGGGCCTGATTTCAAGTTCAGTTCTTAAGTTCAGTGCTGAACATGGGGCTACCTTTGTACCAAGTTCGGAAGCTTTAGTTAGTTGAAAACGCGGCAGCCAGATTGGTCACCAGAACATCTAGGTCAGACCATATAACACCAGTATCCCTACATTCGCTGCCAATTAGCTTCCGGGCGAAATACCAAGCATTGCTTATTACCTTTAAAGCCCTACATGGCTTGGGCCTGAACTACTTGAGGGAACACCTCTCCCTACACCATCCGCCCCACACTCTCAGAACATCTGGGAAGAATCTATTAGATTACCCAAAGGTCAGGCTAAGAACAACTTCTCACAGAGCATACACAGCCATGGCCCCCAAGTTATGGAACAACATGCCGGAGGAGATCCATCTTAACACCACCTTGGATGCTTTCAAGAAAGCACTTAAGACGGATCCCTTCCGGCAGGCTTACCCACCCAACCTCTTGTAAAGAACTTAAGGAAAAATCCCACTTCTGATCACAATTGTGCATTTTAAACAATGTTTTTATTTGTCCTGAATTGAATTTTTGGCAACTTATTGTTTTACTGTGTGTAAATTGGATGCTATTGTTGCTTTGTGGTTATTTTATGGTTGTAAAACCACCTTTATCCATCGGGAAATATTATTATTGTTGTTGTTGTTATTAAAATCTGTCAGGTTGGTGGCTGTCCCCCAATCTCCAATGCCCCTCTCCTGGCCCTTCCCAGAAGTCCCGTCCTGTTCACAGAGAGCTACGCAATCCTGGCTTTGCTCCTGCCTTCCCCTCCTGGCTCTCAGAGGCCTAGATTCATAGAATCATAGAGTTGGAAGAGACTACAGGGCCATTCTGTCCAACCCCATTCTGCCATGCACCAATCAAAGCATCCCCAACAGATGTCCATCCAGCCTCTGTTTAAAGGAAGGAGACTCCACCAAAATCTCAGAGGGAGTTTGTTCCACTGTC
>NW_024833218.1:0-1318 GCF_019175285.1 Sceloporus undulatus
TTTTTAGAATCCAATGTGTTTTCAACATATATACAAATATGTGGGGGAAAACAGGAGATTATCACACTGCTTTCCCCTGATCTGGGCATGGGCTGAGATTGGGCTGGGATCATGTGTTATCGTACAGTTGTTTTTTTTTTTGACTTTTTGCTCTGGATTCAGTTACATTTTATTGGTTGTCCAGGTCAATCAAGATTAGTCACACTTTTGAAAGAAGTTCAGAGGAGTGCAATTGATTGGGGGCTCATGGACTGTTGTTTTGTTTTGAGGGATAAATTGATTAACCTTATTGTCTACCTTTGAATTAGAGTGTATTGATGATGAATGATGTTATCTCAACTTAAAATATCAGGTCTTTGAGGGTTTTTCCCCCTTTACGTGCCTTCTTTTTGCTTTTGATCCAACTGATATATGTGATAGGAATGTTTGTTGGTTTTACAGAAATCTCACTCATAAATCAACTGATGAAACAATGACATCTCCATTTTTCTAAGTGTTTTTATTTAATGCATAGTGTTTAAATCCTGAGTTGACTTTACTATTTGCACATATTTGGTTTTGGTGGTTGTTTCACCCCTTCCTTACTGAATAATTAGTTACTTAATAATTAATCTATAATGATCCTTTCAATAAATGTATTTGCACTGTAATACATGTAATATAATATAATGTAATATAATCACTATTAGTGTATTATTTAAAAATAGTAAATGAAGAGGGGTGAACAGAAGACTTATTTTCAAAAAGGCTGAGATAGCATTACAGCCAATGGAAATAATAAGACATTTGTACTTAAAAACATTTTAAGTACGTGGCACAAAATATTTAAGTATCAGAAGATAACATTTCTAGAAATGACATTGAGAAGAACTCATACATTTCAAAATAATGAAAAAGAAAAGAGGGATATAAATCATTTTGGTAACTTATGCTTACTTAACCAAGGCTTACATAAATGTGAAGTTGAAGGCTTTCATTGCCGGCATCCATACTTTTTTGTGGGTTTTTCGGGCTATGTGGCCATGTTCTAGAAGAGTTTCTTCCTGACGTTTCACCAGCATCTGCAGCTGGCATATTCCTCTGAAGATGCCAGCCACAGATGCTAGCAAAACATCATGAAGAAACTCTTCTAGAACATGGCCACATAGACCGAAAAACCCACAAAAAATTACAGAAATGTATTTGTATCCTGTTGCTATAAAAGACAATATTCTTGGCGACATAGAAGGCAGAAGGAAAAAAGAAGACAGATGGAAAGATTCAATCAAGGGAGACATGGCTCTGAGTTTCCAAGACCTGAGCAGGGCTGTCATTGACA
>NW_024833219.1:0-1318 GCF_019175285.1 Sceloporus undulatus
GCAGGGTGATTATGTAACAAAGTTTGCCTCCAGGCCAGTGGTTCAGGCAGGCAACATCTTGTCTCTGGCGCTTGGCCAGAGATATCTGACAGAGCAGGAGATGGTGGCAGTGACTCAGCATAAGGTAAGAATAGAGGGAACAACGATTGGATGAAACCCAAACGGACATAATAATACTGCTAAGCACTGTTTAAGCACATTTATGTGAGTCTTTCAGGATATGAGGTCTTGCTCTAGAAGAGTTTATTCCTGACCTTTCACCAGCAGCTGTGGCTGGCATCTTCAGAGAAAACTTTATGAACAGTTTACAATGTTTTAGCCAATTGCCCCCAACAAGCTGGCTGCCCATTTTACTGAGCTATGGAAGGATGGAAAGCTGAGTCAACCTGGAGCCCTTCAGATTTGAACTCATAACATTTTGGCTGCAGACATGGAACATTGTCGTGACATTTATAGTGCGCCCTTCCTTTATGCAGAGATCTGTTACGGATCTCCCCGCGTAAGGGAAAAAACACATATGCTCAGGCCCCATTAGAAGTAATGGGGATCATGCATGTGGCATGGTACGGGGTGCACTCCACAGGCACGTGCCCCATTACTTCTTGCAGGGCACGAGAGGAGTTTTTCCGGCATGGCTTCCAGCATATGCTGGAAACTGTGTATGGCGCGCCCGTGTATAATGCGGGCACGCAGTACATTTAGGTTAACATTGTGGAAATATAGAGGAAAGCATGCAGGCTATAGATCTACCTACTTTGTTCCATAAGATGTTAAGATCTGCCCATCTTCTTATGCTGTAGCCAATGAGCATAAAGGTAGGAGGGAAGTCATGTTTTCTTCTGTCCAACAAATGACATGACAATATTGTGATGTCATACAAGGGCATCCATTGTATCATTCAATGTTAAACAGGCTGTTCATTAATTCTGCATTATCACCTGAAATAGTAACAGATACCTTTCTTGATATTATAGGGGGGATACAGACCGCCCAAAAAGGGAGGTCTCCCGCTGCCCTGATTTGCTCCTTGAGGGACCCACAGCGGACAAACTGCGCGGCTCCGTCACGGAGCAAAAAGAACCTGCAAAAAGCAGGTTCTTCTTGTGGCGCCTTTGTGATGCTGCAAGGCACCAATGGCGCACTTGCGGCATCACAAAGGCACCAGGACGTGCGGATGCTACGTGTCTGTCACATTAAAATGGCGGTGCCCGTATGTACAGGGCGCCGCCATTTTGATGCCCTCGTCACGTGTGAGGGGCGAGTCGCGTCTGGAAGCGCCACCCTTCCCACATAACGACAGCGCCCCATATGGCCCATC
>NW_024833220.1:0-1318 GCF_019175285.1 Sceloporus undulatus
CACGTCTTGTGCTGATTAAGTTGTAAACTGAGGCTATCATAGTTTGGACACATCATGAGAAGGCACAAATCATTAGAAAAAGCAATGATGATAGAAAAGGTAGAAGGCAGCAGAAAAAGGGGAAGACCACATGCCAGATGGCTAGATTCAATCAGAGAGGCCACAGGCCTGAGCAGAGCAGTGGAGGACAAGGGGCCCTGGAGGTATTTCATTCATGGGATCCCTATGAGTCGAGGTCATCTCAAAGGCAGTTAACAACAACTCTTCTTTGCTGCATTATCTTAGTCCAAATGGTTAAAGGGTGGATCCTCTTCACCTCCAAACATTTCAAATTCTAAGCGGAGAGCTGGTAGTGAGAGAAGAAGCACTGGCAAATCAAGACCATCTAGAAAAATATATCACACATTTGGCACAGGGAGTCCATTTTGTGTTCTTAGCAGTGTCTGAGAATGCCTGGAAGTGTGCAAATGGAAATGTGAACTTGCTGTCACAACAATTTTGGGGGGAAAGTGTTGAGATGAACCAGTGTTAAGAACAGAGACCACTTAGTGGTATCAAAACTACATTTAGGGATGGGGAGTGTTACAAATCACATGAGTACACACAGTGGAACATGCAGTGGTATCAGTGCTATATTTGGGGACATGGTTCATGTAAAGCATCTATCAATAATAAATGCTGAATTAGCAGGTGTGACCTCCAAATTCACAAAAACCCAAGAGCAACAGCTCTGGCTAAAGTCATTTTTATTCATCCCAAACATATTTCATTATATCAGTGTTATCCAAATTTATCAGTAATCATAAAACAAGAGCAAGCACATGTTTCTCATGATGAGCTGTGACTCTGTTCCTGGGGATGAGAAAAATCTTCTGTGGATAGTGATGCCTGCTGTGGAAGGAGGTGCCCTGGACATGTTGCAAATGGGCTTGCCTTTTTTTCCTTTGCGAATCAATCCAAAAATGCGAATGTTACATTTGTTGCTCTTGTCAATTAGGCAACTGACAAAATGATACATGCTTTTGCTACTGTCTCTTCAGAGGCAGCCCTGAATTGCTTTTAAAAGCAAAAAAGAATGCAAGGCATTCGCATCCTTTTCTGGCATTTCCGAGGTGGTGGTATTATTATTATTATTATTATTATTATTATTATTATTATTATTATTATTATTACATGTGTAAGAGGCATTCTGGGGTGGCAAGGAGTGGGGGATACAGGATGCATTAATTTGCATTTTGGGGTTGAAAATGGGGCCAAGGTAGATCATACCATGCACTGACCCAAATGCCCACACACACACACACACACACACACACAC
>NW_024833221.1:0-1318 GCF_019175285.1 Sceloporus undulatus
TCCTGTCCTCTCCTCCAAAAGTCTAGGGCCACTTTTGTGATGAGGTCGCCTCCTGCGTTACTGCGAGAAAAAGGAACAAGAAAACAAAATATACGTGGCATTAACAATCCATAACCACAAGGATGACAACACTATCACTGGATTCCTCTCTTTCTTCTTGAATTGTGAACTCAGCAGTGCAAACCTCTTATCATATCCAGGTATAGTAGTGTTGGCCATGTAGCAAAGTACAATAACATCCAAAATCCAAAGAACAAGGATAAATGTATTGGCCAACCAAAACGCATAAAATACATGAAGAGGTCTTCATATTGGTGACAGAGGTGGGGATAAATGGAGTCCTCACAGTTGCACTGGCAAAAGTAGCTACAATGATGGAGCTCCATTGTTCTAGCTTTGTCTGACGATACAGAATTTTGGACCAGGTTTGCAGATGTTTTTGGGGGGTCTCCCAGCAGGCCATATGTAACCTCTGGGCCTGCAATGCTCACCCCTAGTTCTGATGCTCCAGCCAAGCATAGGACATGTCAGCCCACTGGAGAGAATCCCAAGCAGCCAGGACTCAGTAAAAATGTTCATTGTGACCTGTGAACCAAGCAGACGCCACCAACCTGAGAAAGACGAACATGGCTCTTCGGTAGGAGATGCCGTCGATGTTATCATAGTAGTCGAGGAAAGGCTTGATGGCATCGATCAGTCCCGGGTGGAGCTTGTCCATTTCGTCAAAGATGAAAACAGACCGGGCGCAAGCGCTGACGTTGCCCCGGATCCATTTCTGCAACTGGTCCTGAACCAAAACAGAGGAGACAACGTTGAATGCAACTGTGCTACAGCAAATACCAAAACCGTGGGTGCAAGGTTTGATTCACCGCTCAGCCATGAAACCTACTGGGTGAACTTAGGCAAGTCACATGCTCTCAGCCTCAGGGAAAGGCAATGGCAAGGTCACCCAGTGGTTTTACATGGCCGAGCCAGGATTCAAACTCTGGTTTCCAGATCTCAGTCCAACCCTCAAACCACGCTGGCTCTCCAACAGTGAATTAGACCTTCTTAAAAGAGGAAGATGGAAGGGTTCAGGTTTCACTTTTTATTCTCCTCTTTCCAACGCCTTTGTTTCCTTTCAGGCTTTACAATTAGAAACCACCGTGTTCAAGGATAACACCATAAAGGTTGCCAAGACATGCTCCTCCAACCACTTTTGCATTTCCTGCATCACATTTATTGGTGTTTTTGATCCTTTCAGTTTTGCCTTTTCTTTCCAACTCTTTCAGAGAAGCCGCCAAGGAGCATCCTCACCTGGTAGAGTTTGATCTGGTGA
>NW_024833222.1:0-1318 GCF_019175285.1 Sceloporus undulatus
GATCCCTTTTAAAACCCATGTTCCCCAGAAAGAGCAGAGCTGTGTAATACGAAAAGACACACAAAAGACACACAAAGAGACACACTTCCTTCCTTTTGGCCCAAGGAGCCTGGCCTCCTTCTGACTCTGGAGCCTCAGGAGAGAAAGAGAGGCCTCTGTTCAACTGAGGCCTCAGAGAAGGTTCTAGAACATTATTCCCCACAAGCAGTACAAAATGGTCTCCAGAACACAAAATGGCTGCTGGAACACAAAATGGCCGCCTCTGCCTCAGTGCTTGGCAGTGGGCAGTTTGAGGCCTTCAGGGAACCCAAAATGGAGAGTGAAAGGGCCCCAAAGTCAGAAGGGTCCTCAAACAGGATTTCCAAACCTTAACAACACCTAAAATGCCAAACCAATAGAACATTCCCAGAGTTCCATAGCACTGAGCCATGGCCATTACAGTGGTGCAGAACATGAATGCCCAGCAATGGTAGCATTAATGATGATTAAGGTCTGCAACAGCTCTATCCTCCCCCCCAGGACTGATATCATCATCATCACCATCATCATAATCTTTGCTACAGCATGAGAGCCACCATTAAAAGCATTGAAATCCCCTTTGGGGAGTCATGATCTCCCACCTTCAGAGAGAGTGGGCCATGCCTAGAAGGACTGCTGGGCCTCCTTCCTCCCCTCCTTAATGGCAGAGGCCAAAGAAAAGCAGCAGCAGCAGTAGACCCAAGCCAGGCCCAGACAGACCTCAAAGCAGCAGTGAAGCCTAGTGGTTCCAGGCCTTGTATCTCTGATGTCACTTCACTCACCTCACTCCTTCCTCCCTCTAAAACTCTACTCCTCTCTCATTCTTCCACACGCAAAGCTAAATAGAGAAGCAGAAGCTCCGCCTCTTCTTGAGGCTGGCCAATGGGGACAGAGGACCTGGAAGACCCTGGCCCCTGCTTCAGATTCACATTTTGTGTTCTGGAGGCCATTTTGTGCTGCTTGTGACTGTGGGGAATAATGTTCCAGAACCTTCTCTGAGGCCTCAGTTGAACAGAGGCTTCTCTTTCTCTCCTGAGGCTCCAGAGTCAGAAGGAGACCAGGCTCCTTGGGCCAAAAGGGAGGAAGTGTGTCTCTTTGTGTGTCTTTTGTGTCTCTTTCCTGAGAGGGTTTTCGTATTACACAACTGTGCTCCTTCTGGGGAACATGGGTTTTAAAAGGGATCAGAAAAGGGGAGGATAGTTTTAATACAAGTCTTATTATTATTATTATTCACAAACATTGGGCTTTGGCTTCTAAGAGGAGGCTTGTCCCCCAAAAAAGGCCAAAAGTACCTCCTTTG
>NW_024833223.1:0-1318 GCF_019175285.1 Sceloporus undulatus
TTTGCCATCTTCTCCACGCAGTGGCCCTACCGTTTCCTTCTTCTTCCTTTTGCTGCGGACATATCCAAAAAAACCCTTTTTATTGTTCTTAACCTCTCTAGCAAGCCTGAGTTCATTCTGTGCTTTAGCTTTTCTGACTTTACCCCTACACATGCCTGCTATTTCTTTGAATTCCTTTTTTGTGATTTCCCCCTTTTTCCATTTCTTATACATGTTCCGTTTAAAACTTAGCTCAGTTGAAAGTTCCTTAGTCATCCATCCAGGTTTCTTGAGACACCTCCCGTTTTTCTTTCTCACTGGAATGGTTTGAAATTGTGCCTTCAGTATCTCTCTTTTGAGAAACTCCCATCCGTCCTGAACTCCTTTATCTTTTAGTATTTCTGACCATGGAATCGCTCTCCATACTTCTCTAAGTTTACTGAAATCCGCTCTCCTAAATTCTAGGATGCGTGTCTGTCTATGCCTGGCTTCTCCTTTCCACTGTATTACAAACTCCAGGAGAACATGGTCACTTCCACCTAATGATCCCACTACTTGCACCCCATTAACCAAGTCATCCTTCTTGGTTAGGATCAGATCTAAAATAGCTGACCCCCTTGTTGCCTCTTCCACCTTTTGGACCATGAAATTGCCTTCCAGGCAAGTGAGGAATTTGTTAGGCCTTGAGGATTTTGCTGAGTTTGACTTCCAGCAAATATCAGGATAGTTGAAGTCGCCCATCACTACAACATCTCTCTTTTCTGACTGTGTAGTCATCTGTTCTAAAAAGATATCATCCAATTCCTCAGTCTGACTTGGGGGTCTGTAGTAGACTCCCACCGTAACATCCTTGTTGTTTCCCTCCCCTTTGATTCTTATCCAGATGCTCTCCACCTGGCTTCCATGATTGATGTCCAGGATGGTGTAATATCACTGGTGTAAATATCTCTGACATATAGTGCTATTCCTCCTCCTTTCCTGTTTGGCCTATTTCTCTTAATAAGGTTATACCCCTCTAATCATGAGACTCATCCCACTAGGTTTCAGTGATGCCTATTATATCATATTTGCTTTGTTGTACTAGGAGTTCGAGTTCATCTTGCTTATTTCCCATGTTCTGTGCATTAGTGTAGAGACATCGCAGACCTTGGTTCCCTTTTACTTGCTGCCTGTGCAAGTTTTTTTGCCTCCCACTGTTGGATCCTTGCACTGTTTGCCTTGTTTCCTCTATGTCAGTTTGACTATTTTCGCCATCCCTTTCGCCTTCCTTAATATTGTCTCTCTTCCCCTCGGAACTCAGTTTAAAGCCCTCCTGATCAAGTTCTTGAGACTGTTGGCA
>NW_024833224.1:0-1318 GCF_019175285.1 Sceloporus undulatus
GCTGAGAAAGTGTCACCTTCCAAAGTGTGTTTTGGGTGCTTTTAATGCTAACAAGTCTCCCTTGCTTTGACAATGATAGTGTGGTGATGGTGATGATGATGATGATATGAGTCAGCTTCAGGGGCATGGATGCACTGTTTCAGAAGCCGAGAGAGTGTCACCTTCCAAAGTGCCTTTTCTGTGTGTTTTTGGTTCTTTAATGGTGATATTGATATCAGCAAGTCTCTGAGGCTTGGCCAATGTAAGTTGCTGTGATTTTTACAATCTCATGCGCAGTGAAGAAAAACCACAAGTACACACTTCTGAGAAGTACACTTGGGGCAAGAAACCTGAAATGGCAAATCCACTTTTTGTGAAACCACCTTAACATGTTCAATATGCATAGCCATGTTAAACCATGCTAAGTGTTAAACCCAACAAGGGGTTTGGTTATGGAATAAGACTGAAATATGTAAGAGATTGCCATGTTAAGTAAAGCCATGTTCAATGCCCAAATGTGCTGTTTGGAATGGAGGGAGGGGGAGTGGCCCGAAAGGGAAGTACATTTCTGCCATCTGTCTAGGAATAATGCAAAAATGCCTTCCATTTTGATCATGCCTAAGAAACATGCATTTAGATTAACATTTTTAAAAAATCAAAAAAAAAAATTTCGCATGTCCTCCATTTTTAGAAATGTCCTACATTTGAAAATGTTGTCCTGCACTTGTCCTACATTTGTCCTGGTTTGGAGGTCCTGACTTATGGCAACCCTACTTCCAGAAGTAAGTCTCTGATTCAGTTCCTATGAGCAAAAGCCCTCCACAAGCCCCCAAAGCAATAAAACAGTTAAAATTAAAGGAGAAGCCCTGAAACATAGCTCCCAGCTCACCCTCTGCTTTCTGCTCTCTGCCCTAAGTCTCTCCTCACTGTAAGATTTTGTGCACCATCTGGCAGGAGTTGCAAAGGCTAGGCTGCTAGGTCAGCCCCAGTGACTCACAAAAGTCCCCATGCCCTCAGACCACACTTTTAGGGGGGGACCACACACAAAGGGTTGGGAAGAAAAAAACCCTCATCCAGTCAAAATGGCTGCCCAAATATCTCTCTCCCTCTTCTTCCTGGCAGGGACTGAGCTTGGCTTGCAGGGGTTATAAGGCTAGGCTGTTAGGTGTCAGGGATGATGGGAGTTGTTGCTCTTCACCTCAGGCTGTAACTCACCACCTTGTTAATGAAGCTGAGCTGACCAGCTTTGGTCAGTGGTTATTGCTTTCTCCCAAATCAGCAAAGTTTTCTGTGAATAGGCTGAAGACCCTGACAAACCTCTCCAAGCCTTCACACTCTT
>NW_024833225.1:0-1318 GCF_019175285.1 Sceloporus undulatus
ATGATGTCCAACGTCGCTTGGTGGAGATCCGTGATGAGGCCCACTCGATAGGGAATTGGATCATCACCGCCTCCAGGAACGTCGCCGACTGCGCGGGACGAGGCATGGCAGCATCTCTAGCGCTGCGCCGGCATGCCTGATTGAGAGGATCTGACCTCAACGCCAACGTTAAATCGGCCATTGAGGACATGCCATTGGACGGTACCGGCCTTTTCCACGCTGACACTGACGAGCGTCTGAACCGCAAGTTCAGAATGAAGGCTGCGGCTAAGAAGCACGGGATGTCTTCCGCCCCCATCTCGCCCTTCAGAAGGAGGCACCGTCCTTGGCCGCCGCAAGGTCAGTCCCAGGGCTCCTTTTCTCAGGATCGACAGCCTCAACAACAGGGCTCACAGAGGCGCCGTTATCCCTCGCAGTCTTCCTCCTCCTCTGGCCGTCGCAATTTCCCGCCTCGGTACCGCAAGTCCCGCCGGCAGGACACCGACCAGGGGAAGAAGAGAACCTGAAGGGGCGCAGCGCACTTCGTTTCCCCTTCGCCCTTATTCTTTTGGACATTCTGAGGCCCTTTGTTAACATCTGGGCCTCGATAACATCGGACTCGTGGGTTCTTAACATCGTCCGCAGGGGATATACCCTCGAGTTCCAAGAGCTCCCTCCAACCGGAGCGTTTATGTCCACTCCCCCCTCGGACACCCTTCTCGACGAAGTGCGCATCCTACTTCAAAAAGGGGCAATCTCCCCTTTACCGCCCGAGCAATTCCCTAGGGCCTTTTTCTCCAGGTACTTCACGGTACCGAAGGCGGATGGGGGAATCAGGCCCATCCTAGACTTGAGACAATTAAACCTGTTTCTTGAATACTGTCGCTTTCGAATGGTAACCTTGGCCTCCATTCTGCCTCTGCTCCATCAGGGCCTGTGGTTTGCAACCGTCGACCTGAAGGATGCCTATTTCCACATCGGGATCCGAGAGTCTCATCGAAGATTCCTCGCCTTCGCTGTGGGCTCCGTCGCATACCACTATAACATCCTCCCCTTCGGCCTTGCCACGGCACCGAGAGTCTTCACGAAGTGCATGGCACCGGTGGTGGCCTACCTTCATCAAAAGGGGTTCATGGTCTTTCCATACCTGGACGACTGGTTGTTCGCTGCCGAATCCCAAAGAGAGCTGCAGGAGGCACTCTCATTCGCCTTACGCCTTTTGGACTCCCTCGGACTGGTCATCAACCGAGAGAAGTCCCACTTCACACCCTCCAGGCAGGTCAAGTTCATCGGGGCCATCCTCGACTCCGAAACATGCTCCGCCTTTCTCCCTCCAGAC
>NW_024833226.1:0-1318 GCF_019175285.1 Sceloporus undulatus
AAAATGAGCAGATCAATATCTATGGGACTGACAGGAGTAGATTGGGTCCCTACTACAGTCCTACTACAGAGTCCTGACCATTGAGGAACAACCTTGAGCAACTGGGGAACTGAGATACGGTTCCAGCTGCAGGACTGATGGAGACTGCAGTTCCCAGGATGAGATGCATCTCTTTTGGAACAATTGATGTACAAGAGCTGATTGAAGGGAAATAAATTGAAGGCTCTATTGTTGACTGTTAAAATATACACTAAATGAAGTCATGGGAATATTAATAATGTACATGCAAATATCTAGTCATCTATAACGTGGGATCCTATGGATAAAGGTGCTCTTTCTTTGGTCCCAGGCAGACTGCCTTGTCCTGAGTCCTGGGGGGATGCCAAGGCTCCCCTGGAGCAGGAGAGTGGGCGCCATAGGGGTCTGAGGGATGCTCTGGAGGGGGATGCTGGGAACTGCAGTCCAACAATAATCTCTGCAGGGCCTTGCTTTGCCTTCTCCTCCTGAGTCAAACCGAAAGAGGAAATCTTGCTGCAGGACTTTGTGGAGCAGGAAAGGTGTTTTCAGGGAGAAGCAGAGAAGGCAGATTATATGCAGGGAGGTCCTTGAGGGCAGGCTGAGCAGATGTCCTCCTTTCCCAAGACATGTCCTACATTTCAGCCTTCTGTCCAGGAGGAGTCCCAAAAGGTCATCCATTTTGAGCATGACTAAGAAGCATGAATGTACATTTCTCTCTCTGTTTTTAGCTTTTACTTGGTCATGCCCTCCATTTTCCTTGAATGACTTCCACTTTGCAGTGCCTTGTCCTCCTTTGTGGGGAGGACGTCTGCTCACCCTCCTTGAGGGTCTCTCCCCCAATAGAGCCATGGGTCCAGAGGGACGGCCAGCTGTGACTCTCTAGGGCTAGTTTAGGGTCAGGAGAAGGGAGGGAGAGGCTGTGAAGACAAAACCTCAGAGTTTCTCCATGCAAAGCATCTGCTCCAACCACTGAGCTATACTCCCTTCCCAATGGGTGCAGTAGTCCAAAGCGGCTGCTGGCATTTTGTCTTCTGAATCCCCATGAATTAGTCTCCTCTCTTCTGTCACAGCCCCACTCCTGCCCCACCACAGTCTTACGGAGAAGGAACAGTTTAAGGGAAATGGCCATGGAGGGCAGAAGGTGACAGTGCCTAGGAAACTAGTCCTCTGAGTCCCAGCCATAGTAACTCCTAGTAGTAAATAGTCCAGGGGCTGAGGGGGATCTCCTTCCCCAAAGTGGGGGGTAAGGACCGGTTGCCATGGGACTGTGGCCCCATGACCTCTGAGCAAATCTATGGGA
>NW_024833228.1:0-1317 GCF_019175285.1 Sceloporus undulatus
TATTGTTTTTCAGCCCATTAATAATAGACAAAGTCTCTTCTTCCGAGCTTTTAATAAAATACAGTGGATCCTTGTTATACTCTGGGGTTTGGTTCCAAGATCCCCCGTTTATGACAAAAACCGTGTATGCTCAAGTCCCATTAAGTATAATTACATAGCAAAATGGTGTCCCTAATAAAAAATGGAACATCAAGGTAAATTTATACTTTTTAGAACATTTTCAAACCATGTATGCTTAAATCCGTGTATAAAAAATCCATGTATAAGAAGGGCCGACTGTATGGCAGATTTAAATGCTGCTTTAAAACCTCTTTCCATCTGCCAGCTTTGTGCTGGTTTTGGGGGGAAATGCGAAAGTGTTGGGAGGGAGGGACTTGTTTTGGCCCCAGAGCTCTCTGACAGAGAAGGTTCAATGTCTCACAAAACTACATTTCCCAGAATTCCCTAGCACTGATCCCGGGCAGTTAAAGCAATCTCAGATTGGATTATTGCTGCAGTGTGTTTTGGACTTAGGTGACCCTTGGCAAGTCACACTCTCTCAGCCTCAATGGCATTGGAGACCCCTCTCTGAAGAAACCTGCCAAGGAAACCCCATGATAAGGTTGCCTTAGGTTCGCCATAAGTTGAAAACTACTTGAAGACACAAATGAAGAAAAGAAAAAAGTCTGTAATTATTTCTCAGGTTGTACATGGGAATGGGAGGCAGTGTGGTGCAGTATTTTGAGTGTTCGGTTACAACTCTGGAGGCCAGGGTCCAGTGCCCCACTCCTCCATGAAACCAGCTGGGTCCCTTGGGCAAGAAGTCACACTCTCTCAGCCTCAGAGAAGGCAATGGCAAACCTCCTCTGAACAACTCTTGCCAAGGAAACCCCAGGAGAGGCTCCCCAAAAGTCGACAAAGACTTGGAGCCACTCCACAAAAACAACAAAGCCTCAAGAAAGAGACAGTGTGGTTTAGTGGATGGAGCATTTGACTGTGACCCTGGAGACCAGGGTTCGAATGTCCTCTTGGCTATGGAAACCCACTGAGTGACCTTAGGCAAGTCACGCTCTCTCAGCCTCAGAGGGAGGCACTTGCAAAACCATTTCAGGACAAATCTTGCCAAGAAAAGCCTGCGAAGGGCTTCCCTTAGGGTCGCCATAAGTCAGAAACAACTTGGAGGCACACAACGACAACAAGAGCAGAAACACCACTAACACAAGGCATCTAGGAAGAAAGAAAGAAAGAAAGAAAGAAAGAAAGAAAGAAAGAAGACATGGGAGTTGTTGTCCTTGGTTCAGAGGGATTGGAGGGGCCTTACTGCAAGGCAGGGCCCCC
>NW_024833229.1:0-427 GCF_019175285.1 Sceloporus undulatus
ACATTTATGTGACTTCTTTCCTGTGTGGACTCTCTCATGACTGACAAGTTCTTCTGTAAACAAGGACAATGACAGACAAGACTGAATCTCAGCATTAAAAGAGGAAAGTGTTACCCCAAGATTTAGCCCCACATTCACCCCTCCCTATTTCAGGTTAAATTAATAAAATTGGTGTGAGTGACTCAAGCATGACACTGTTCTGGATGCCCCAAAATCCAAAATCCAATCCCAGCAGACTGGCGGAGGGCAAACGTTGTCCCCATCTTCAAAAAGGGGAAAAAAGAGGATCCCAACAATTATCGTCCAGTTAGTCTGACATCAGTACTGTACTAGGAAAGATTCTGGAGCAGATCATTAAACAGAGAGTCTGTGAACATCTAGAAGGCAATGCCATAATCACAAAAAGTCAACATGGGTTTCAGTGAAA
>NW_024833229.1:527-1317 GCF_019175285.1 Sceloporus undulatus
TTGATCTAGACACTATACTTCTATTGATGCAGCCTAAAATCCCATTGCCCCTTTTAGCTGCTGCATCACACTGTTGACTCATCTTCAGATCTGGCAATCAGATCTGGCAAGTGTAGCTGTCAAAGCATACAACATCAATGCAGATATTATAAATGTTTGCAATATGTTTGGTGCTTGCATTACACAATCCATGTACACTGGTCTGCCATTATGATTCACATCATGTATAATACACATAAGGTTACTGAATAATTATACCGTTTAGTTTTCCAGCCAGGCAGGGGTTCCCTGTCTCAAGAAATCTCCTTTCCAATCTACTCAAGATCCCACAGCCACTAAGCACACTCATTCGGTGTGTGTGTGTGTGTGTGTGCGCGCGCCTTCAAGTCGTCTGTCAACGTATGGCGACCCCATCCATTTAATAGGTTTTTCTTAGGCAAGGAACACTCAGGGGTGGCTTTGCGAGTTTCTTCCTAAGAAATTTACCCTACTGTCCTGTTTTGGATTTCCCACCCATCAGGTCTTTTGTTGGAGTACTTCTGATACTCTTCTGAGCCTGTTGCTATCAATCTCACGTATGGGAAGGGGCTGCTTTGAGTATATAAATATAAATATCTGCACTCACATGAGAGTCTGTGAACATCTAGAAGGCAATGCCATAATCACAAAAAGTCAACATGGGTTTCAGAGAAACAAGTCATGCCAGACAAATCTGATCTCTTTCTTTGATAAAATTACCAACTTGGTAGATGAAGGGAATGCTGTGGATATAGTATATCTTGATTTCACT
>NW_024833230.1:0-243 GCF_019175285.1 Sceloporus undulatus
AAGGAGATATTTTCTTCAGTTGCCTTGCAAAGGAACAGGGAGGGAGCGGCCGTCTGTCCTGGAACCAATTAACCCCTTCTCCCAGGCCTCCTTTCTTTCTTTTCTTTGCTTCTTTCTGACTCTTTTCATTCTCCCAGGTCTCTCTCCTTCCCTCCTTCCTAACTTTCTCTCTTGCTCTCCCTTCCTACCTTCCTTCCTTCCTTCCTTCCTTCCTTCCTTCCTTCCTTCCTTCCTTCCTTCCTC
>NW_024833230.1:343-906 GCF_019175285.1 Sceloporus undulatus
GCAACTGTTGAACTGTCATGGCTTTCCCCAAAGCATTCTGGGAGCTGAGATCGGTTGAGGATGCCAGCGGAAGGCTCCTAGCAACCTAGCCACTGCTGAGATTTTCACCGACATAAGACAAACACGGAAGGAGATATTTTCTTCAGTTGCCTTGCAAAGGAACAGGGAGGGAGCGGCCGTCTGTCCTGGAACCAATTAACCCCTTCCCTCCTTCCTAACTTTCTCTCTTGCTCTCCCTTCCTACCTTCCTTCCTTCCTTCCTTCCTTCCTTCCTTCCTTCCTTCCCTGCCCCCCTCTCTCTTCATTCCTTCATTCCCTCCCTCCCTCCCTCCCTCTCCCTTCCTTCCTTCCTTCCCCCTTCTCTCTCTTCCCTCCCTCCCTTCCTTCCTTTTTCTCTCTCTCTTTCCCTCCCTCCCCCTTCCTTCCTTCCTTCCTTCCTTCCTTCCTTCCTTCCTTCCTTCCTTCCTTCCTTCCTTCCCCCTTCTCTCTCTGTTCCCTCCCTCCCTCCCTCCCTCCTCCTTCCTTCCTTCCTTCCTTCCTTTTTCTCTCTCTCTTTCCCTCCC
>NW_024833230.1:1006-1317 GCF_019175285.1 Sceloporus undulatus
GTTTGCGCGTTGGACTGCCACTCTGGAGATGAGTGTTCAAATTCTAGCTCAGCCATGTAAACCCTTGGCCAACTCACACTCTCTCAGCCTCAGAGGAAAGCAGCGGCAAGCTCCCTCTGAAGAAACCTGCCAAGAAAACCCTGTGATAGGTTTGCCTTACGGTTGCCACAAGTCCGAAATGACTTGAAGGCACACGACAACAACAAGTGTAGAGCCAGCACAGTGTAGTGGTTTGAATGTTGGTCAATGACTCTGGAGATCAGTTATCTATCTATTACTTCATTGGTTATGGAAACCAACTGAGTGAATCG
>NW_024833231.1:0-1317 GCF_019175285.1 Sceloporus undulatus
TAAATGGTGAAGGGTCTGGAAACCATGCCCTATGAGGAACGACTTAGGGAGCTGGGGATGTTTAGCCTGGAGAAGAGAAGGTTAAGAGGTGATATGATAGCTCTGTTTAAATATTTGAAGGGATGTCATATTGAAGAGGGAGCAAGCTTGTTTTCTGATGCTCCAGAGACTAGGACCCGGAACAACAGATTCAAACTACAGTAAAAGAGATTCCAGTTCAACATTAGGAGGAACTTTCTGACAGTAAGAGCTGTTCGACAGTGGAACAAACTCCCTCAGAGTTTAGTGGAATCTACCTCGTTGGATGTCTTTAAACAGAGGCTGAATGGCCATCTGTCAAGGATGCTCTGATTTAGATTTCCTGCATGGCAGGGGGTTGGACTGGATGGCCTTTACGGTCTCTTCCAACTCCAATGATTCTATGAATGCATCTGTATGTCCATTCTGTAAATTAAATAATCCAGGGAGGTAGAGAGAAGAGAGGAGGAAAAGATCCTTTCTCACTTCCACTTATCAAATAAAGCACTAAAACCTGCCAACCCATAAAAACCATGGTCTGTTGTTTTTTTAATTATTATGTTTTTTCTTTAATGAAAAACAAATAAGCTAGCAGCGTTGAATAACCAAAAGCAGAACAACACAACTAATCGGTTAATGACATGTTTGGAGGGGGACTCCCAGGACAGATCACTGCCATATTTTCTCAGAGTCCGATGTGGCACACTAGGTGCTGACTTCTTTCACTTCAGGGCCTTGTTCAGAAAATCTCTAAGTACTTCCTGCAGATGAACTACATGCCAAGATAGGTCTTCAGTCTCCCTCTGAACCTCTGTAACCTGGCTGCAACAATCACAGGTGTGTTTACTAGAGTTTCCATCTTCTTCAGATTTCAAGTCAAACGAAGGCTTGCTAAAGAAGTCTTGTATAATGTTTGATATGGCTCATGAGACCTTGCTTTTCCTGTCTTGCTCTTTCATATTTTCCACAACAGTTGGAACATGGATGTTTCTCGGATTTTGGATCAGAACCGAACTCATGTTGTGGAAGCAATGGTGGATGCTGCTTCAGTTTTTTTCCCAGGTTCAGATTGCAAGCCCATGTTAACTTCAATAGACTTTTCCCATTCCATCTTAGATGTAGTGGGAAAAACCCGGGTCTGTTTTTAACGAAAACAATCATTCACAAGTCGGATGTAGAAAAGCATATTTCGCAGAGTAAATATTTTACAGTGTAAATGTACAGCACTATATAAATAAAGCGTAATAAAAATAACAACAACAACAACAACAGAGCAAATACATCTGTTGCCGAAAGCTA
>NW_024833232.1:0-1317 GCF_019175285.1 Sceloporus undulatus
TATATATGCATTTTAGTGCATTACATATATTAAGTTAGCACATTACATATATATACATGCATTTTAGTGCATTTATATATATATATATCAGTTAGTGCAATATATATATTAGTGCATTATATACGTGTGTGTGTATGTATTTTAGTGCATTATATATATATATATATATATGTTAGTGCATTATATATATATATATACACACACACATACACACACATTTTAGTGCGTTTTATATATATATTAGTTACTGCATTTTATATATATGCGTTTTAGTGCTATATATATAGTGCATTCTATATATGTATGTATGTATGTATGTATATGTATATGTGTGTGTATGTGTATACACACACACACACACACACACATAAAATGCATCTCAGGAAGGAGACTGAAGCCTAGGAAAGCTCATGCTGCCCACTTCTTTCTTTCAGCGAGTCTCAAAGGTGCTACAAGATCTCTCTCTCTATATATATTTCTCTCGTGGGTTGAAGCCACCTCTGGACCTCCTGGAGGAGATCGAGAAGGACCTGGGACTTGCCATGGTTGGGACGTGGTCCCAGCCCAAGGACCTCTTTCTCCTCTCCCTCAAAAGCAGACCCCTGGATGGAAGGAAGGTGGCCTCTTGGTGAAGAAACAACTGGAAGAGCTTCAGAGGCTCTTGCGAGGCTCCTCTTCCGAGGCTCAGCCTGCTTTCTGGCCATCTCTGCGGGGATGGTGTTGTCACTGCTAAGCAGGATCTGGGAGTGAGGGGGACCATGGGGCCTGAAATGCAAAGTCGATCCCGCCAGCCTGGAGATCTCGACTTCTCCCGCAGGATCTACCTGGATTGCTTCTCCGGTTGGAGGCCAAGGAAGAGTGGATCCTAGGTTTAGTCAACCTCTCCCTCCTTCTCATATATCTGTCTATCTATGCAGTTCTAATGCTTTTCGTCAGAAGCAAGCATCGCTAGGGTCAGAGATGTCCGTCCGTCTGCCCGTCCGTCCTTCCTTCCTTCCTTCCCTCCCTCCTTCTATCTTCCTTATTCTTTCCTTCTTTCCATCTTCCTATCTTCCTTCCTTCCTTCCTTTACTTCCTTCCTTCATTCTTTCCATTTCTCTCTTCCTCCCTTCCTCTCTCCCTTCCTTCCTTTCCTCCCTTCGTTCTTTCTTTCTTCCCATCTCTCTCTCTTTTTCCTTCCTTCCATCTTTCCATCTTTCTTTCTTTCTTTCTACCTTTCCTACCTTCCTTCCTTCCTTCCGTCTTTCTTTCCTTTCTTTCCGTCTTCTGCTATTCTTTTATTTTCTTTTGTTTTTTCTTTTTTTTTTTCTTTTTTTT
>NW_024833233.1:0-1317 GCF_019175285.1 Sceloporus undulatus
TAACCAAGTAACATCCAAATTACACTCTGAAAGCCTGTTGTAGAAGAGGGAGGGAGCTCTTCAGCTAAGAACTCCATGGACGAAGAGACCAAAACTTTGGAATTGGGCTGAGACAGTGTAACTCTGTTGAGTCATACTCTCGGGAAGGAGGATGTAGGACAACTCATGGAAGATGACCAGATCAGACTTACAAGAGCAAAAGAAAACGTTTGGCTGAGCAAAAGGTCTACACAACTTTACACACAGTACTGTTACTGAAGACAAGACAAAGGAGTAGATCTCTCGAACAATGCAAGAATAACAAAAGAGAAGATGGGGGTGTTGGGTGGCAGGAGGCCTCTGAGCATGTGAGGAGAGCAGAAAAAACTGAAACAGGAAACTACAGCTTAAAACTTATGCAGCCCTGAGCACATGACAGCAGAGATACACTCTGGGTCCGAACCATGTGTTCCTAAGAACTGGAGGAGCACAGTATGATAGACTACTTGCCTTTATCCAAAAGACAAAATCCTAACAGCATAAACCTATACTAAAGAAAAAACCAAATTGTGGGCTCTTGCCAGAAGTAGAGTCAGAACACCAACACAACAAGAATATCTCACAACCTTAAAACACATGGAAATGACAATCCTAACTATACCAAACTATGCCAAGAAACTCAAAAAGAGATTTATAAAGAACAAACACGAGGGGAATGGGCTTGAAACCATATTTGCAATGGATTTTTAAAAATCCAAACTAGAACAGGGGCACTGCAAACAACCTGAGCCTGCAGCTCTGAGTTTTCTGTTCTGCATTGCATCTGAGCACATGCAGAGTGTGAGCAAACAGAAAACAATGAGACATTTCTCAATCTCTAATTTGTAAAGCAGTAAAAGAAGAGGGGGAGGGAAGTCTTTTCCCTTCAAGCCTTCGCAAATCTGGTGTTGCAAACTTTGCAGAGATAAACCATCTTTCCCTTGTTGACAAACCCTCCACTCACACCAGAGTGGTATAAGTCCCAAAAGGGGAAACAAAGGCAATTTGCCATTAACTGAATCTGAGTTCTAAGCTAACCAGGATGATGGGCTTTGCAACTTCCTTTGCCCATGATTCGGCTTTCTTGGCTCCTCGCAGCCAAATTTTCCATGAGGCTGTGGCATTAGGCAAACTAGACTTTATAGTAGAGAAGAAGAAAACTCCCTGTTTTCTAAAATCTCAACATTTACCAAAATTCTGACAAAAGTTCCCTGCACACGCCTGGAGTGCCTGCAGAGTTCTATGCTTCTCAAAGGGCAGTCTCTAAGATACCTTTTCGAAAGCTATTTTCTGGGGCCT
>NW_024833234.1:0-1317 GCF_019175285.1 Sceloporus undulatus
TAGGATGCATGCATCATTGAAACACTATACCTCCACTGTGACTCGAAGCAGCTTTATTTTGGCTGTCTGTAACAGGCCATAGAGTTGCAAGAGACCACAAGGGCCATCCAGTCCAATCCCCTGCCATGCAGGAACTCACAATCAAAGCATCTCCTCCAGTCACAGTGTTATAGATTATTGATTATTGATGATCTTAAATGGTTGGAAAGGAAACATGTTTGTTTTAGCTGCAGCATTGTTCCCATCAGGAAATCCTTCCAAATTACTGGGACCTCAAATTCAAAGTGATCAAAGTTTTTATAGCATTTTAACAAAGGAAACAGCAAATCCATTTTCATTGGCTACATTGCATTAAACATTTACACCCCTGTATATTCATTGGATATCCTAGCATACGTTTCCATTCCACGTCAGTCAATCTTTTATCTATATGTTTTGTTTCACTGTCCTTAAACTGTTTATGCAGTACGTACTTCCTTTTATTTGGGTTAAAATTTTAAATTAGGAGCCGTTTCCAAATTGTTGACAATCCAAAACAGAACATTTGACATGACCTGGAATAACAGCTTTTGCTCTCATTTTAGCACTATAATTTTAACTTCTGAGCAAGTAAAATTCTGAATGTTAACCATTCTACCACAACAGCTCATGTGCAGATGTGGCAGAATCACTCCTTCTCCAACAGTTGAAAGCAGTGACCTATGAACATTATCTTCTTTAGGCAGCTCTTTGTCAGATTTTAACTAACAAATCAATTTATTTCTTGCATATTAGCAGAAACTTTGTCACACATTATTGCACCCCCAGCTTCACCTGCCACCAAAGGTTTGGAGTGGCCAGATTTACCATGGATCCCTAGGAAATTTCAAACTCTTGTAGGAGCAGAAAGGAGAATATGTGCAATTCCTCTCCTGCGCGGCTGTCTTTCTAGAGCGTGCCTCGCACACACTGCTCTGTCTCACTGCAGCCGCCGGTGCATGTGCCCCGGAGAAAGACATTCCCTTATGCTCCAAGGTCAGGTTAGAGGAGGAAGGGCAGCAGTAGGAGTGGCAAAGAGAGACAAATCACCCCTTGTCAAGTTCTAGGAAAGATGCCCGGCCATGATCTCCGCAGAGAAAGGAGAGGTCATGAAACACTCTGCATTGCCCATGCCCGTTTTCTTCCTGCAGAATAGAACCCATGGAAAACAACCCTTCTTAAAATACACAACACACACAATGGGGCACTCCTCAGCATGTGGTATAAACATTCTCTCACATGCGCAAATCCATTTTTGAGCATGCTCACCTCCCGTCATCTGCATTCACCTAGAAGTGT
>NW_024833235.1:0-1317 GCF_019175285.1 Sceloporus undulatus
TAGTGACACATCAGAGAGTCCACACAGGAGAGAAGCCAGACAAATGTCAGCATTGTGGGAAATGTTTTTCTTGGAAGTCAGTCCTAGTGATGCATCAGAGAGTCCACACAGGACAGAAGCCATACAAATGCCAGCATTGTGAGAAATGTTTTTCTCAGATGTCACACCTTTTGGAACATCGCAAAATCCACACAGGAGAGAAGCCATACAAATGCCAGCATTGTGGGAAATGTTTTTATTCGAAGTCACACCTAGTGACACATCAGAGAATCCACAATGGAGAGAAGCCATACAAGTGCCAACATTGTGGGAAAGGTTTTTCTCAGAAGTCAAACCTAGAAAGACATCAGAGAGTCCACACTGGAGAGAAGCCACACAAATCCCAGAAATGAACTAACATTATATTTGTCAATAACGAATTCAAAAAGCATATTTTCAATCCAGCAGGGCAAAGAAAAGGCCCTTTTGATTTTGTTTGTGAGATTTGTCTGTCCATATGTCTGTTTATGTTTTAAGGTTGTGTTTTGTTAAGTTTAGGTTTTAATTGCCAATAGTATAGATAATTGTTTTGGGTTGTAAATTTGGCTGGGGATTGTGGGTCGTGGTATAGGTTAGGTAGATGGGGGACTGGGATTTGTTGCAGCTGTCTAGAATAGTTATGGGAATGATAGCTTTTGGAATATTTGGAATGTTGGCTGTAGAAAGTTGGGGGCAGATATTGACAGAAAGGGCTAGTTTGTGGCAATGGCAAAGTGTCCTTGCTACCTGTGGGGCATAGACTGTGGGAATTGGATGTGGGGCTAGGTTTGGAAGAGGGTGGGGTTTTAGGTTTGGGGATTTTGATGCATTGTTTGGATTGGAGTGGGCAGTTCTGGCTTAAACACTGAATTTCTTTTTGTTCTCAATAAAGATCTTTGCTTTTTGAACACATTAGACTCTTTGATGCACAGAAGTTCGGAATTTGCCCAAAACTGACCCTTTCTTCTCTCCTCAGTCCTCAGCTCCATTCCCAGCCATAAGAACGGCAGAGGCAAACACAAAAACACATAGGATACAGAGGGACAGCTATGTTTCCAAACTAGAGCCTTCCTTTCCTGCCTTTCCCTCCTGAGTCCAGGTCTGCACCTTGGAGTCCATTGCAATCTCCTCAAAGGAAGAAATGAGGGAAGGAAGGGGAGGCTGCTGAACCCCCGGCACATACCTTCCTTTTCTGCAAAGGCCCCCAGCGGAATAAGCAGCAGCATCTAGGCCCGGCAATCCTGCACATGCTAGGAGGAGCCTTTGTGGGCATCTATGCATGCATAGTCTCAGCCCCTG
>NW_024833236.1:0-1317 GCF_019175285.1 Sceloporus undulatus
CCTCCATTCCCCATCTCGCAGGGCTGTTGTGTTGAGGCGGGCGACGCTCGTCGGAAGAATTCCGTTTGATTTAATAAATAATAATTAAAAAAACCAAAGGCCTTCGAAATCTTATAAAAGCGGGAGGCAAAAGGGACTAAAACGAAAGAGGCAGAGGCTAATCTTGGCCTGTGAGGAGATGGAGGGAAAGGGCGAAATGAGAGGCTGCGGCCTAGTACTAGGCTAAAGCCAGGCGCTCGCGTAGCCCCTCAGGGCCGCCTCCCCCGGCTTCAGAGCGGCTCCTCCTCCTCCTCCTCCCAACGGCTAAACCGCCGCTTCTAAAACCGTGGAGAGAAGTGACCAGTGGGGTCCCACAGGGCTCTGTCCTGGGGCCAGTACTGTTCAACATCTTTATCAATGACTTGGAGGACAAAATTGGGGGCATACTTATCAAATTTGCAGATGACATCAAATTAGGGGGAATAGCTAATACCCCAGAGGACAGGATCAAAATTCAAAATGACCTGAATAGACTAGAAAACTGGGCCAAAGCTAAAAATGAAATTCAACAAGGAGAAATGGAAGGTACTGCACTTAGGACGAAAAAATGAAATGCACAGATATAGGATGGGGGACACCTGGCTGAATGAGAGACTTATCTGTGTGAAAGGGATCTGGGAGTCCAAATAGAACACAAGTTGAACATGAGTCAACAGTGCCATGTGGCAGCTAACAAGGCCAATGCAATTTTAGGCTGCATCAGTAGAAGTATAGTGTCTAGATCAAGAGAAGTAATAGTGCCACTGTATTCTGCTTTGGTCAGGCCCCACTTGGAATATTGTGTCCAGTTCTGGGCACCACAATTCAAAAAGGACATTGAGAAACTGGAGCCTTGTGTCCAGAGGAGGGCGACTAAAATGGTGAAAGGTCTGGAAACCTTGCCCTATGAGGAATGACTCAGGGAGCTGGGGATGTTTAGCCTGGAGAAGAGAAGGTTAAGAGATGATATGATAGCCCTGTTTAAATATTTGAAGGTATGTCATACTGATGAGGGAGCAAGCTTGTTTTCTGCTGCTCCAGAGACTAGGAGAATGGGAAGGGTAGTAGAGGTTCATCCAGATTTGTAAGGACACAAGTTTCCATCCTTGTGCAGGGAACCTTCAGAGCTTCTCTTTGGTCATGAACACACTCTTTCTTACTCTGTGTTCATGGCTAGATTAGTACCTTTTGTCCTTTCTTTTTTTTAAGGCAAAGGAGCTTATTCCTCTCAAATAGAACAGCAGGAAGGTAAGTGTCGCCGGGCCCCGTGGCCCCTCTGGGGGAGGAGGTGGTGGTCCC
>NW_024833237.1:0-1317 GCF_019175285.1 Sceloporus undulatus
TATTTGCATTTGCATATTTTCAAACTATTAGGTTGGCAGAAGCTGGGACTAGTGATGGGAGTCTGTCAGTAGCATTTACATTGATATACCACTTATCAGTGAACTCAGCACTCTCTAAGTGGTTTACAATCTGTAAATCAGTTGCCCTCAGCAAACTAGATACTCATTTTACTGACCTACAAAAGGATGCAAGACTGAGTCAATCTTGGAACTGGTTGTTTTAAGAGTGGTTGTTTTGAGACACACTTGCAATCTCAGATCAAACTTGCAACCTTGAGGCTGCAGTACTGACATTTAACCACTGCGCCACCAGGGCTAATGTGGCACTTGGGCCTCAAACTGCCAACTTTCTGATCTTATAATAATAGGAATTGGTATCTTAATCACCAAGCCACCACATCCCCTGGATTAAAACAATAAAATAATAAAAAAAAGGATTAAAATATATTAAATATGGGAAGGTAAAACAATTTAAAAGGCCACAATTACAAGCCATGTACATGAACATTTCAAGTAAATTGAGTCCTAAAGGCATTAACAGAATCATAGAGTTGGAAGATCCCAAAAGGACCACCCTATCTAATCCCCTGCCATGAAGGAATACACAATCAAAGCACTCCCAGCCATCCAGTCTCTGTTTAAAAATCTCCAAATAAGGAGACTCCACTACACTATGAGGCAGTCAAACAATCACACTCCACTGTCAAACAGCTCTTACCACCAGGCAGTTGTTCCTATTGTTTAGGTAGAATTTCTTCTTCTTTAGTTTGAATCCATTGCACTGTATCATATTCTCTGGAGCAGCAGAAAACAAATTTGCTCCTTCTTAATCCCTAGTGGCACAGTGGTTAAATGCCTGTACTGCAGCCACTCATTCACAATCTATACGGTTGCAAGTTCAGTACCAGCCAGGAGCTAAGGTTCGACTCAGGCTTGCATCCTTCTGAGGTTGCTAAAATGAATTTTGGGGCAATTAGCTTACAGTTGTAAACCACTTAAACAACTACTTAGGTGGCATGAAGCAGTATATAAACGAATCTTCTGAAGCTGCTGTTCTTCAGTATGACATCTTTTCAAATAATTACACATGGCTATCATATCACCTCTTAAGCTTCTCTTCCCAAGGCTAAACACTCCCAGTGCCTTAAGCCACTTCTCATAGGGAATGGCCTGGCTTGAAAACAGAAAAAAACCAATACTGGAACTAACTGGTACTTCAGGGTAACACCATTTCTTAATGGGGTTGCAAGAACTGAGAAGGCCCTCTCCCATGTGTTCCCACACTTCATTGGCCCAAATTGTGGGACTCAGATGAGA
>NW_024833238.1:0-1317 GCF_019175285.1 Sceloporus undulatus
ACTGCTCTAACCACCTTATTTAATAATAATAATAATAATAATAATAGGATTTATTTATATACTGCCCAATCACTGGGAATCTGAGCGGTTTGTGAAATTCACAGATAGCCAAACTATACAGGCAAATCAGCTCCTGGCACTGAACAAGCAGAGCTCTGCTCTGGAGTCACAACATTTCCCAGAATTCCATAGCATTGATCCAGGACAGTTAAAGTACTGTCAGAATGGGTTATTTCTGCAGTGTGTATGTAGTCTGAGAGCCCTGCAGAGAGAACAACTCTGGTGCTTTAGAATTTAAGGGGGGCTCTATCTAAGTCCCTTATTTAAGTCTCTTCTAAGCCCCCCTCTAACCCCTCTCTATCTTACTCCTCTTTAGCTAACCCTAACCCCCTCTAGGTACCCCATCTAGCCCTGCTTCTATAGCCCCCCTTTCTCAAACCCCGTTATTTAAGCCGCCTTCTAGCTAACCCTATATATATATATTTTTAAAAGCCAGCAATTTCGTGTCCTCCATTTTAATAAAAGTGTCCTACATTTGAAAATGTTGTCCTACATTTGTCCAACATTTGTCCCGGTTTGGAGATCCTGACTTATGGCAACCCTATACAAGATATTAAGAATCTTGCAGGTACAATATTTGTAAGTATATAATATTCAATTCATGCAAGCTATTAAAATAATAAATAGACCTAAGTGTCCAATTCTGAGACTAACTTCCAAGATCCGCTCTTTAACTCTCTCTCTCAATCTCCAACCGACACAATTCCCCCAACTGTCTCTTGGTCTCTCAGGCCTTATATCTCCTTCTCACGGAAGCTTCCAGAATAACCTTCATCTTGCTCTCTGATTGGTCAAGAGACCCTTCCGTAGCAGTGATGTCATTCTGTGTGGGATGTGGGAGGGACTGGACTTCCAGCCAATCAGGGCCAGGGATGGTGGGAGGGATTGGGATTCCAGGCAATCAGGGCTAGGGATGATGGTAGGGACTGGGATTCCAGCCAATGGCAGCTCCTCAGCGTGTCCTCAGGCGGACTACTTCTATTCCTAAAAGAGCATTGAGGCAGGGTTGGTCCTCCATTTTGATGCAGTGAGGCTCCTGGTGAAGGCAGTTGGTTTGGAGCCACCATGAAAGGAAGCCATTCTAATGGATGAATATGTGGTCTTCCTATTGTCAATTATGGGAAGAGGGCCCTGTAGTCTTCTCTGCCTTTTGTGCTAAAAGAACTTGAGCATAAAAGACTGGAAATCAAATACATAAATAATAGAAATTGGATGATTGGGAGAGGCTGCCATAGACTTATATCAGTTTAGTGAAGT
>NW_024833239.1:0-864 GCF_019175285.1 Sceloporus undulatus
CCTGTGGGGCAGAGACTGTGGGAATTGGAGGTGGGGGGCTAGGTTTGGAAGAGGGTCATGTTTTAGGTTTTAGGGGTTTTAATGTTTTATTTGCATTCGAGTTTTCAGTTCTGGCTTAAACACTGAATCTCTATGTATTCTCAATAAAGTTCTTTATTGTTTCAACACACTGGACTTTGATGCACAGAGTTTCTGAATTTGCCCAAAACTGACCCTTTCTTCTCTCCTCAGTTCTCATCTCCATTCCCAGCCATAAGAACAGCACAGACACACAGACACAAACATACAGGATACACAGAGAGAGCTATATTTCCAAAGCAGAGCCTTCCTTTCCTGCCTTTACCTCCTGAGTCCAGCTCTGCACCTTGGCCTACATCGCGGTCTCCTCAAAGGAAGTAAGAAGGAAAGGAAGGGGAGGCCACTGAACCCCGGCGCATACCTTCCTTTCCCACAAAGGCTGCCAGCGGAATAAGCAGCAGCATCTAGGACCTGGCAATCCCTGTGCATGCTGAGAAGGGGCCTTTGGGACTATATGCGCCTGCACAGTCTCAGCCCCAGAAGCCATTTCTGCCCTCACAGTCTCTTCTTAGGGAGGGAGGGAAGTGAAGAGAGGTATGGCTGGAGGGGAGAAGCCCCTCTTCGCCCCCCCAAAGAAAGACAGGGGCACTGCAAGGCCTCCTCTCCCTCTTTCCTTCCCTGCCCCCTCCTTGGGGGATTCCTTGGGTCCCAGGTACTTGGGGAGTTACTATGAGACATGAAGGCCGGTGGGACCCTTGGAGAGAGGCATGGCCATGGAGGGGAGGGGGATCCAAAGGTAAAAAGGTCTTTGAGGAGCCCCCTCCCTCGTGGAAAGTGGGGCCGAGG
>NW_024833239.1:964-1317 GCF_019175285.1 Sceloporus undulatus
AGCATCACACAGGATAGGATTCAATGGCATTTTTCTGGGGGGGGGGGAGTTTTCTCTGGAGTCCTGGGGGAGGAGGCTCTTAGGGGGGGAGAAGAGCGAAAATCCTCTTGGCCAAAGCCAAGAGGAGGGAGACAGAGGGACCTCAAAACTCTGGCAATCCCCTGTCAACCTGGGAAATAGGCTTAGAGACCCACAGGATCCGGATTGGGCATCCTCCCTCACATACTTATCTTTTCCTTCACAACAACCCTGCAGAGGAGGACCAACAGAGAGACCCACAGCCCCAGAAACATCCCCCCTTCAAGTTCTGGGAGTATACTGAAAGGGCTTTTGACCCCCTTGAAGAGATGTAA
>NW_024833240.1:0-1317 GCF_019175285.1 Sceloporus undulatus
TGTCACTGTGGTTCCCCATCTGCCAAGAAAGGAAAGGACAGGCATCAGTAGCAAGCCCCCAAGCCCCACATTGCTCTGGTCACTCATGGCTTGATTCCTGGCACGAAGTGCAGCCGGGGTAACCTGTTGCCAGCCGGCCTGTGGCTGCAACCAACCCTGCACATGGTGGAACATGTGTCTCTGTAAGAACCAGACCCCCAAAAGAGTGAGCATTCAGGGCCCTGATGGTGGCTGTGATGCAAGAAAGGGGACAGACTCTGATTCTGCCAGCCCTGGGACACAGGAGAGGTTCTGCCTGCCAATGCTGACAAAGCTGCTGGGAAAGGGAGATCTGGGGTTTTGTAGCAATGGCCCCCTCCCTGGGAGTGTGCACCAGAGGAAGTGTTTGCAGAGACCTGAAAGCCTTCTCTGGGAACCAGTGAGGAAAAACTGCCCAGTCTCCAAAGAAGCACCTCTGGGATTATGCAAGATCAGGGTACATGTGTGTGTTTGCCTTCAAGTCCCATGAAGAGTCACCTCTCTTCCTTTCTCCCAAGCAAAAAAGGTCTCCAGATGTAGCCAGCTAGCTCTCCTCACTGTGTCTAAACCCTCCGAGGAGATCCCGCTACAAGCCCTGGTGGCGCAGGAGTTCAGTGCCTGTACTGCAGCCACTCACTCACAAACCATAAGGTTGCGAGTTCAATACCAGCGAAAGGGCTCAAGCTCGATTCAGGCTTGCATCCTTCTGAGGTGGTGGCTGAAATGAGTCCCCAGATTGTTGGGGGCAATTAGCTTACACTTTGTAAACTGCTTAGAGAGTGCTTAAGAGCACTGATAAGCAGTATAGTAATGTAGTTGCTATTACTATTGCTATCCTTCGGTTGCCAGCCTGATGGATCTGGCCATGGCCCACTCACTGCAGAAGCCACGGTTCTAGTGATGACCCCTGCTGGCAGCTCTATATGCCCCGAGCCACATCTCCACGGATCCCCAATTGTGTTGCTCACTGGCCATTCCCATTGCGCCAACAGGCCCATTTATGCAGAAGAGACTGCAAGCAGAGGGAAGGTGGGAGGCTGGGGAATGTTTCCACTCACCAGGTATTTCCAGATAATGGAGAGGCAGCTCTGGAGATCCTCCCAGGCCAGGCTGCGGAAGATGAGGGGGAGCTCCGTCCATCCGAGAAAGAGCCCACAGTCCAGCAGGGCTAGTCTGCAGCTCTGCATGACAAAGAGAGACGGAGATTGGTCTCCCAAGGGGCAAGAGGCTGCCACGTGGAACAGTTGAGGCCCTTCTATGCGGTGCCCTACTGGGATGCACTACCTTAGCCCCTCTCTC
>NW_024833241.1:0-1317 GCF_019175285.1 Sceloporus undulatus
GCAAGTGAGCAAATTTACCATGAAAACGTCCAAGGTAAGTCTAAGTTCGTATGGCTCAATAGATGGGAATCATAGTTTTTGTGGGTTTTCTGTGGCCATGTCCTAGAAGAGTTTATTCCCGACGTTTTGCCAGCATCTGTGGCTTTGGCATCTTCGGAGAGTTAAGTGATTCAGATGGGAATCATTTTGGGGAATTTTTCATTGATCATACTAAGATCAGCGGGAGTTAGTGGGTTCAGTACTGGTCTCCTTTGGGTTTAGTTTGAAATGTAAAGGACCTGTCCAAGGTAATGGACATTGCATTTGTCCAGTTTACTAACATGGAAACCATAAGTCCTTTTTCCTGGATTGGGACCCAAGGTGACTTGCCCCAGTTAAGGCTGCAAAACTGAAGAAAACCAACCCCAGAAATGGTGGTTCAACTCAATGCTTTTCTTCTCCAAAGCAGAACAGAACCAAAAATGCATCAAAATTTCCCAAATGAATAAGATTCGTTATTTTTTACCATCTCCAGAAATCTAGTCAATTAACTCCGCAGCTGTTTTTCTCTGTATGTCTGTGGCTTTTATCTGTGTCTATATGTGTTGTGTATGTTTTTTCTGTGTGTACATGGCTTGGATTTCACTGACAGTTTTAAGATGGTTTAAAGAGGCTAATAACTATGGAGGCTTTCATCTGTTTCTCCTCCGTTTCTGGGTGTGCTTTTTCACCCTTCTCCGTCAGACAGAAGTCTTTGAGATTGCATTCTGCTTTTGATGAACAGGGGAACGCCAGCTTCGGGATCCGCAGAAGCCTTTGGATTGACTGCGGAGAGTCCAAATTATCTTTAATGGGTTTTGCTTTGGGAGGGCTGCCTTCTTTGCAGAGGACAAGCCTGGGCTGTGCAAAGATAAAGATCGCTGCCTTGTTGCGATAAGAATGCACTTTGGCAGCAAATCTCGGCAGGCTGCAATCTGGATGATCATAGGTTTGGCGCTTGTGCTTTTATGAGCAATTCTGTCACGGTGGGGATGCCTCCCAAATGGACCCAGAGTTCATGACTCTTCCAAAGCCCTGGAAAGGCCAAACTAGGGTCAACGTAGACCTGGGAGTCAATGCAGAGCCTCACCGAAAAGGGCAGCCAGCTGTCCAGAGTCTCTCCTGTCCATCCATCACTACTAATATTGGAGGGAGATGTGACACCTGCATTGTGTTATCTCTAGGACTCTCTAGGTCCTCCAGCACACATCTGTGGTCAACATCTACCATACCGTTGGCCATACAATTGCACACAATTGCAATGGAGAACCTACAAATGCCTAGAATAGTGTTCTTTCT
>NW_024833242.1:0-1317 GCF_019175285.1 Sceloporus undulatus
CTTGAAGTGTTTCCACATCCTTGTGGGCTTCTCGCAATCCTTTGGCGGGCCGCATGCAGCCCCCGGGATCTATCTTGTCCAGATCTGGTGCAGAGCTTTGAACAGAGTTTTTCATATAGTTTACATTTAAAGGGTTAATGTTTTTCCCTTTCTAATTTTTTTAAACTTTGTAATGCTTTATACTGCTTTCAACCTGTGCCGTTTTAAATTTATCCCCCTTGAATCCCTATACCCACTCTATCATTCTTTGCGTCTATTGCCTTTCCAAGCATCCTTGAGACGCACACACTAGCCAGGCCAGAGACTGCTGCCCACCCTGAGGCCCTCCAGACAGCCCCTCTAGCGTTCAGAAGTGGAGGCTCCTGATGGATGAGGCTCTCACATGTGCCAGTGGACAGCGTGGCTCCCCCAGGCTTGACCCGACATGCATAACTGTGTGATTCTTGCTTCTTCTCTTTTCTTCCCAGGAAAGAGCCATCGTCCGTTACAGTGCCTTTACTCTACTGGGAGAACTGTTGAAGGGAGTGTCGGAGGCTGACAAGGTCCTCATGGAGAGGGAGGTGGTCTTCAGCCTCCTCCCGCTGCTCCTCCTCCTGATGGACCGGGACTCCACCGTCAGCACGGCAAGTCCAGTCAGAACTAAGCCTCTTTTCTTCCCAGACCCAGTCCACCCTCAACCCTGAAATGCTTTCAGCACTTCAGCTTTTCTGGAACAGCTGAAGGTTGTTTTCTGGTTGGATGGCAGAAACTTTTGGGCCTTTAGGTTACTCAGCTCAGGCAGCCAGGGGAACATGCGGACTGCCAGGGCTGTGGGACTACCCCATCATCCGTCAGCCTTGGACATTTTAGCAGGGAGCGAGGGGGGGGGGTGCAAACTGTCAAGGCCTGAAAGCACAAACCTCCTTCATCCCTCCTTTGAGCTTCCAAACAGGAACAGGAATCATCACTCCTTTCAGATGTGGCTAGGCTGAAAGCCCCATTGTCCCCTTAAAGTGGAAAGGGGCCCGAGGGAAACAACAGTCAAGGATGGTGGTGCACTCTGGGTCCCAAGCTGGCAGACAAGAGGGGGCTTAGCATTTTTTAGGAGGGGTGTCTGCCGCTCAGGCTGCGAAGAGGCAGGGAGATTCTGGTTGTCAGCAGGAGGAGGAGGAGGTGGAGAGAGGGGCTAAGGTAATGCATCCCAGTAGGGCACCGCATAGAAGGGCCTCAAACGTTCCACGTGGCAGCCTCTTGCCCCTTGGGAGACCAATCTCCATCTCTCTTTGTGTTGCAGAGCTGCAGACTGGCCCTGCTGGACTGTGGGCTCTTTCTGGGATG